>NC_092345.1:28056740-28203976 GCF_963676685.1 Mytilus edulis | reverse complement strand
ACTGTCCTTAATACGATTAAATAGTTCAATATATATCAGTGTACTTTCTAATATTTGTGACTTGAGTCTCGTAATGACATAAAAATCCTTCGATTATTTACTCAAGCAGACTTTTACCGTCTTTGATGTGGAAATGAAAACAAAAAGAGTACTTATGCAAATTACGAGAAAGATCAAAAAGCGATGGTATCATTATTACATTTGTCGCCAAAAGAACATATTCTTAAAAGCTGATAATGTAACACAGTTAGCAAGCTTGGCATTTAATGGAGCGTACAGAGTTGATAAAATGGAAAATCTGATCAAAGACCTCATGCTTTCTGTTTATTGCTGGAAAAGTATTGTGAAAAATAGCGATGCGTGTTAAACAGTGACCAATAAAATCGAATAATAATTCGGATTTCATTACAAACCATTTGCTCAATTTATCTGCATGATGATTTTTCAATTTTCTCAAAATATACGCTTTACATAATTGGCGTTCATAAATCAAAGGCAGAAACGTAACAATATACACGTGTTAATCAAATGACGCGAACATGGCTACGTAACAGAAGGCTTGATCAGAAATCCACTGTAATCTACAACGAAGGGCGGTTTTATAGCTGAAATTGACGACGCCTACTTTATGTAGATCGATCCTAATGAATGTTCAAACAATTAGGTAATCAATTACTATTGTTAGGTATTAAAATGTATTCTATATAAAATCAGAGTATATTGGAATCCGTGTGAAAAATTTGAATTTTTGTTATGTCTTGTTCAGCATTACAACAGCTTGAATGCATTTACGAGTTTTTGCTGTACGACTTAAAGATCTTAAATTTTCTTTTTATTACGCATACAAAACCCTAAGTTCATGGTATGTTAAATCCCGAATCGCCTATCATAACATTATCGATTAAAACGATGTTTAATGGGGATTTCATCATAGATCAAAAGACTTACATCAAACGCAACTAAAATTTACTCCTGATTTCAGGTGCGCATGCGTAACGATGATATAATTCTGAGTTGTTAACAAATTATTTTTTTCATATAAACTGGGTATTAAACTAAAAATGCGACGTAAAAAAATATCCAGGTTAAGCCTTAAATCCAATTTCATCATCACGCCTAGTACCGAGTGTGTCTTCTTGTATGTAACACATTGTGTTTCAGATTTTATGTCATAACTAACATCTCATGAAGAGAATACAAAAAAATGTTAATGAACTTAATAATCTAATTACACCTTATGTAAGAATCCTGGGTTTTGATTGGTTGATAGCCAGTGTATTTTTCTCCAATTTACTATTATCAAATGAATATCGTTCATTTTTTAACGCCGCCGGGGTATATGCAAAAAGGATATGCCTTTTTTACCCTCTCTGCCGTGGTATTTGCCACAAAAAACTCTATCCGACTTGACGCTTGTAACGTCACGATCATCAATGCGTTTTAATTAAACAGATATGGCATGTTCTTGAGGGGTATTTGTGAAAAATACCAGTCGAGAGAATGTTAAATTTCACGAGCAGTAAGTACTAGTATCAAAGGTCAAGGTATTTTTTATATTGATTGTTCGTAGTGCTCTACATTTTTTTTATTTCTCTTATTGAAGGACCTTCTGTCTGATTTTAAAAGTAAACTGTAAAATTAATTGAATTAGCTCTCGCGGCGATATAGCATTTTACAGCGGCGAAAAGTAAACACCAATCAATCAATCAATTTTCGTTATCTCTGCGCATGTATGTTCATAAAAATAGGGCGAGATGATATACCAAGGATGCAACAAAAGAAACATATATCGAATAATAACAGGCTAACTGAACTTGAAGACAAACCAAAAACAACAGCCAACAGCCAACAGCCAACAGAACACTACACAGCCAACAAGTACCTTTAGTATATCAAGGGTTTGGATGGACGCATGTACACCAGGTATCAACTGCATGTCACTGCTCGACTAGTAATCTTCATATATCTGTAACTCAAATGTTACTCATCCATATTCCCTAGTATGTTCCGAATGATAGGACGATATCAAAATAAACGCAACTATTATTTTTCTTTATTCAACACATTCTTTCAATTGTTCTTAAGAGGATAGTTTTCTATTCATACCTCCTTTGCTTATTGACATTCGTTTAGATTTTAACCGAATTATAATTCAATATCTATAATATGTAAATGCATCAAAAAGATCGAATAGTGCCTGATGACGTAATTTTAGCGTTCAAGTATGGACGATCTATAACGTGTGTATAAATCCCAACAGACAAAAACGGGTTTCTGACTTGTTTCTGACTTGAAACTCGTAAGGCAATACAATTTCAATTTTTTTTTCAAATAATACCAGCAATAATGCCTAAATGACAAATCTAAATTACGCACACGTGATTTGTTGCATTTGATATAAATCTCTCAGGAATACAATTCGGTTAGGGAGCTACCATTTGATTTTTAGGGGGGGGGGGGGCTGGGATGAAAAATTTTGTCCTGCATTTTATTTTAGTTGTAATCTCTGTCCTGCCTTTTTATTTTTCACTCTATTCGGTCCTGCCTTCATTTTTTTTGCAAGTGTCGCATCCTGCCCTTTTTTACTCAAAATTCCTCTCCTGCCTATATTTTCAAACCCCCCCCCCCCCCACCCACCCACCCTAAAATTCAAATGGTAGCTCCCTTAAGCAAAAGAAGACAAAATCATTTTGAGCAACAAACACAAAGAGTCAAACATGAAAACAAAACCATCATGTGCGAACTTTGAAATCATGGTTCTAGCAAATGATACTAATCATCTAGTAAAAATGGCTTACATGTTACCTTGACCTTAAGATAATGGTGAGAACCTTTCTTATTAACCAATATTTTATATTTTACCAGAAATTCGATCATGACAGTTGTCTTCTAACAGGAATCTTACTTTATCATAATCATTACGGAAATGCTGAGTAATTTGATAAAACGGTTGCATTTTTCTTGTGTTTTACTGACGGCTAATGTAATAAATATTTTCTAGGGAATGTATGAAATCAGTTATTTACTAAAACGACATAAATATAGTCTAAATTGAATACAAACATTTCTCCCAGAGCATAAATTAGCGGACTAACATTATATTTATGTAGTAGGATGTGAACAGATGTTATGTTATGTACTGATTTATTAGAATAATTTTTATCAGGTGTTCACTAAATATATCCACCCAGTCCGAACTACTGAATGTTATTCAGTTATATATTACATCTTTCTCAACAAAAGACATATGTTCGGTCATTCACCAAGTGATACGTTGTAGATAGCTAACAACACTTAATAATCTTCATAGGCGACAATAGTAACATTGTTTTACTCGATACAGACATTAGAATTTTTTTTTTTTTATTTAACGAACCATTGATAGAAATTGAAGAATAATTGGGTCAGTATTTTAGTGTGCAAGAAATGTAGGTTCCCCTTTGCTTCTCTAAACGCAATTTGTACTTATCTCCCTTGCCATAAAATAAATGTTTCGTCACACCTTAGTCAAGACTTCTCATGTCCTTTCAGTCTAAGGAAAGTATAGGATTGTTGTCAGAGTGCGTGAAGTGTCTAGAAAAAAAATATAATCGACAGCACACGACCGAGCAGAATAGCCATACTCTTCATTCTGAATTCCATGTTATTTTCAAACATGTAAAATGGGCATTTATAAGATTTCACAACACAAGATTTTGCGGCACTTGACCTATTGACACCATACACCATGCAGCATATTCCCCAAATATGGTTTTCTAATCCCAAAGTGTAAAGGGGACCGTTTATGATCTCTTGTTATGATACTCGAATAGTTATTTTTGTATAAACCATAACTTATAATACAACTTTATGATATACATACGATTATTAAATGATATGAGCAAATAAGCCCTAATACGGATAAATCAGCATGTGCAATACTAAAAACGTTCCACTGTCGATATAAATCAAGAGTTAATATTGCTCTTCGAACAGGGCCAATACGGAAAAAAACAGGGCCAATACAGAAAAAAGCGGGAAAAAAGTCGTATTAGCCCTAGGGCTAATACAGGACGTTCACTTCCGGTTTTCAATTTTCTTACGCCATTACTTTACTCTTGAAGTATCGTTATGCATAAAAACATTTGTATAATATTTTTTAAATTAAAGTCATAAAATAAACAGGTTAAATGATGTGCAATGTTTTGTAATGTCTTAATGTTTTCAAACGAAAAAAAAAGGGCAAATACAGAAAAAAGCGGGAAAAAAGCTGGATTGGCCCATGGGCTAATACGGGACGTTCACTTCCGGTTTTTAATTCTCTTATAATCATTTAATAAAAGTGTTATGAACTGGCTGTTTCTGTATTGGCACTGGTATAGATTCTCGGTCAGCTGTATTGGCCCTCGACCCTACGGGTCTCGAGGCCAATACAGCAAACCTTGAAATTATACCAGTGCCAATACAGAAACAGCCAGTTAATAACACTATAGTATCAAGTAGTGATGGTCTACCTCGTTAACAACAATGCCAGCAAGATCATTTATAACCACGAACGGTCTTTTTAAATAACACGATTTTTTGTATGTTCTTGTCTTTGGTCTCAAATTTGTTCGTCGTCTATTTGGAAAGCATTTAAATAAATCTGGTTGATATCGTTCATTTCCTTACCATAATAAATATCGTGATTTTTAACTAATTAACAATAAACTTCATTTGCTAAACTTCATTTGCTAAACTACGTCAGTTTGCGAAAGAAAACAAATCATATAAATAACATTTTAAAGACGGTCAACGCCCGTGTATGTTGTACATTGGTTCCATAAACAATATCTGAATGGCAAAACCTTTTCAAAGTTACAAAATATGAACTAAATTATTACGTCGATACACGCAAGATGTTGGCAGAACCTTCATGTCTAATTGTGTAGAAAAAAGACAGTAGTTAGCAGTTAGCGAATATAGCACATAACCAGACTGGCAATATGTCAATAGAGACATTGGCATTCTGTGTGGTGTTCATGTTGAGAATAAATGATAATAAATGTTGACCATCGAAGAATTGCAGCTTTCTGTTATAAGATAAACAATATTTATTCAAGTATGTTTTGTAGTTGAGTAGTATAAAAAAAAAGATAACAAGAATTGCAAAAATTGGACGACGCTGCAAACATTGACTTAGTTTGGCTATTGTGGCAAATATTAGACTATCAGTGACGCTAGAATCATTTTTTAAAGTCAAAAATTCAAATCAAGTACAAATTTGAAAGCATTTAGGACCACAAAATACTAAAATGTTTTGTCAAATACAACTAAGGTAATCTATTCCTTGAGTAGAATATCTTTTACTGGCTTCTTGATGTCTTTGAGGTTAACGTGTTCTATGGTTGTTATTTCGTTACATAAAATCAGGAACTTCGATTGTTAATGCATTTTTTTAGGTAAACAGCCATTTCAAATGAATCTATGCAGAGTTCTTAAATATTTGAACCAATGTAGACGAGGAAATAATCCAATATCTCACCTTTGTCATTGCAAACATTAAAACTAGAAGGTCCAGTCTTCTTGTAAGAACAAATATAGGATTATGTGTACGAAATAAGCGTTAAACATTATGAAAAAACACCCACACATTTATATGCGTATTTGTAATCACTAATAATAGTACATGATTTTGTAAATTTAGTAAAATCCGTTTTGTAGTATTTAGGATTACAATACATTCTCTTGTGTTGTAAAATTCAGGCGAGTGGAAGCAAAAACACAACAACTGGCGACGATAATAACTAATCGATTTGAAAAAAATACCAATCACAAACGTATTAAAAAATATAAATTGTGTTTAATATCAAATTGTCAAAACAATTATTTTACTGGTGGCAATATTCATTTCCTACATTCTGAATTTTTGTTGTATTCACAGTTTTTATTTATTCGTTATTTATTAAACAATAATTTATTAATTGCTAAATGAGTATTTCATAAATTCATAATATTTGTTTGATATGAATTTTATTATAAAAAAGTATTTATTTACAAATTTCGAATTTATTTTCTATTACCACATTTTCAACTCAGGTTCCTTAATTTTTCACGTATTCGTTTTTAATAATAGTAATCGATTAATTCAGATGTTGACTGAATGCGTTTAACTAAATGCGTTTGGATTCCCTTTAAATGTATAGATACAGATGTACAACTCAATTAAAACAAAAATAGATTACCAAATCAAGAACTGTTTATTGTTTAGATTGAAAAAAGCATTCATTGACGAGCACACACGGGCTCATTCTTTTCTCCGTTTGAAAATATGTTCTGATTCCGTTTTTTTGTTTTTCCTCTCCTTTATATAGTTTATACCTGGACTTCCGATATATCAACGTACCATATCCCAACGCGTGTCAACCAATGCCATAAACCTGACATTATTTAAATGCAATTGTACAGATATTAATGTTTATCTCCATAAAAAAGGAATTTGCGCTCATGAACGTGTATAACGTGCAAAAACGTATTTTCACATACGCTCACTAAAATGAAGCCAAAGATAAATTCAAAACTACAAAGAACTTTTTTTTTAAATTTAAGAATTCAAGAAATATGATTTTTGTTCTGTATGAGAATCAGTTATTGGACAAATGATTCCGTAGGCAGTAAAGTAATATAACAAAATACTGAACGCCAAGGAAATTTCAAAAACAGCAAAGTCCCTTATCAAATGGCAAAATCAAAAATTCAAACTCGTCAAACGAATGGGAAAGAACTGTCATTTTTCACGAATTGGTTGAAGTTGATTTAACAAAAATCAACAATGATTTTGAACCATAAATTTTCTGTTCAACCTTTAATGAAGTGGTTCTTTAAAAGGCCCAAAGTTAGAAAGTCTGAAATGGTTGAGCATGATATATATAATTTTGTGAGTTGATATAGTTCAGTGTTATTAGTTGGTGCAAGTTGACTGATCACGGCTGATCCAATTAGGTATAACATGACTTTTAATGTGACATATTGCAAAATATATTGTTTTACTATCTTGAATAAAAAGTATATATATATTTATACCAAAAATATTTAAGGGCAAAACTGATATAGCCTTAAATAGTTTTTTTCTACACTTGACTATTGAATTATGAATAAGTTCAATGGTCTGTTCATCATGCTAACTGTTCTGTTTTGTCGGATGTTCTTTTAAAGGAACGTTACCAGTTTTGAATCATTTATTTTTAATTCTTGAAATATTTACAGTACATTTGTTTCAATATTTGTCTTTAGTTAAGTTTATTATGAATAACATTTCAAAGCAGAAAATAACTTTCAGATTGATGCAGAAATGTGTAGAATAGACAGGTTTTAACCTAGGATGAATAAACTTTAATAATCTCCGATTTGTAATGAGTCTTAGATTTTGTTCACTATATCCGAACACACATGTTTCCTACACTGTAACAAAATGAATATTGCATGTTAAGTGATTTGTCTTTTTCAAAAATAAAGTAATATTCACTTACAATTGTAACGATTAAATGTAGCATTGAAAACATCGAAGCTGACGATATCAATATTACATCTACGAATTCATTATTATAATCGTGGGATACCATTTTTTTTTTGGATTTCGACGGTATAGGTTAAGCATGAATTTAAATATTCAATGAGCTAAAGACTTTCTTCGGGCTTGCATGCAGACCTCGACAAAACCACGAACATGCAAAATTTTCTTAATCAACAAAAATTGATATCAACTTTGTAAAATTGAGTCCACAGTAACTAAATAAACCAACAACAAAAGTGTTAATTTCGATATGTATTATTTCTACAAAAACAAAGTGTACCTGTTAGAGAAGCATTACTTCTTTGATAAGGGTTCATTAATTAAGGTGGTACCCAACTCCTTCACTAAAATTAATTCGGCTCGTTTAATTTTCATAAAATTTTGACAAAGTGTTTATTTTGACCCTTTGACAAAAATATAAAAAAAAATTCCAAACAATTTGAATCAACAATTTTATTAGAAAAATTACACTGGTTATATAGCAGTTTGACAAACACTAATTTTGATCATCGAGAAGCTTAATATTGCCTTCACAACGCAATCGTTTAGCCGACTTAACAGAGTTATCGCCCTGTAGTGTTATGTACCACCTTAATGGAAATTCTTAATTGAGACCATGGACATGAACTGCTTAGGAACTACGTCTTGTGTTTTTCAAGTTTGTCACATAATCGAAACCGTTTCCATATATACAACAGTTATTGATTATTTAATAAAGAATCGTACATTTCATACGTTATACCTGAAATTCAGCATTACTTTTTGGAAATGAGACTGAAAGTAGTGTATTCCCATGTTAACTGTATGCAATATAGGATATATTAAGAACATTAAATAATTGGTTATGAAAAAGCAATAACCCAATTAAAATATTTTTCAAAACCACCATTTAACTATTTCAAGTCCAATTTCTTTAAAATACGCGTTGAACATATTCCAATAAACTAACAAATGTTTCATCCAACATATTAAGCGGAATATCAGATAAAAAGTTAACATGCATGTGAAATAAATCCTTCATATAATTTTTGATCCATCTTAATCGAAATTTGTATTTCCTTGTTACAATCATTTTCTTTTTTTTTCAAATTCATTGATTGCGCAGACATTATCAACAACCAAGAGTTATAATATTTTGTGATCTGAACAATCAATACCGGTTCTGAAAGTCCAATGAAATCACTAAGGATTAGAGAACATGACACGAAGTAAAATTTGGGTGTTACCATCAGAACTCAAAGGCAATCAAAAATATATTAAGACATGGACGTCATTACTTCTGTCACGTTATATACTTAAAATATGGAAATTGTTTTTACAATTGTAATTATAACTATAAAATCCGTCTGGATCATTTTCCTATTGAGAGGGTTTCTGAGAAAAATAAAATATTGTTCATTAAAGTACAGAAATATCGCTATTCGACTTCTCTAACAAATGAATTGTAGTCTTAAACGTTTGACTGTCCCTTTGGTATCTTTCTTCCCTCGTTTAGTTTGATCTAAACATCATCTATAGAATAAATACTACAAACGTTGAGTCTTGTAAAAAAAAATTGAAAGAAGTACTAATTAATTTCTATAGAGTTTTTCTGGAGTTACCTTCATCAGGAACGTTCAATGAGAATTCTTGAAATCAAAGGATGTAAAGCGACCGAAAACATTTAAGAGTTATAAACCACAAAGTACCTAAACAATAGCCAAAACCACCTAAACTCAACTTTGCCTGAGGGAGTTGAAACCTTCAAAATTTATAAATGGGTAACTTTAGATAGTTTGTTTAATTAATTTTCAAATAACTTCGTGTTCTATCATTCCAGCACTGATCAGACATTTTCTTGTAGTCAATCAAGTACTTTCAGTACATTTGCAGACAGTTCAGTATGTTATTATTTGTACAGGTAGATTTGTACAGGAAAATTTGTACAGCATAATTAAAGCAGTCTGAACAGATCTTAATTAACTGCATCGAATGGTCGAAACAGTACTTAATTTACCGCTGTAGAAAATACTGAAAAACAACTAAATGTTTGAACATGACTAAACACTTTGTTATTGTTCAGTCTTTAAAGTGCTGTTCAGATCAAAATGATCGTTTCTGTTTACTAGAAAAAAAGTTAAATCACAAAATACTGAACTCCGAGGAAAATTCAAAACGGAAAATCTCTACTCAAATGGCAAAATCAAAAGCTCAAACACATCAAACGAATGGATAACAATTGTCATATTCTTGACTAGGTACTATTATTTGTCTGTTTGTCTTTTTCTTGTATATTTCTCTCCTCTATTATACTACTTACTCTTAAAACAGTCAGCACCGCTTACTCGTAGAATCATACATTTTAACATTTATACTTGTATTGTTTATATTTGATATTGAACTCCATCAGTGTCTTATTTACAACCCTATTTACAGTGATCATAGCATTATATTTTGCTATTTCTTGATTTTGGCATTTCTTCTGGACATTGAAAAATATGCAAGTGATTTATTCCCACGGTATTTTATGATGAATGAAAGAAATTGTGTTGCTCTATATTGAAACCGCAATAGGAAGCATGGTTTAAATATGCCCTTTGTAAATTATATCAAAGTTTTCATTCGCGTCTTTTATAAGCACATGAGATCACCCAAAGTTTATGGTGGGGTTTGTGTTGCTCAGTCTTTAGTTTTCTATGTTGTTTCTTGTGAACTATTATTTGTCTGTTTGTCTTTTACATTTTAAGTCATGGCGTTGTCAGTTTATTTTCGATTGATGAGTTTGATTCTTCCTCTGGTATCTCTCACCCTACTTTTATACAGTTTAAAAGGTATATATTGCATTGCATTTTGGGAACAAACACTCGGCCACATATCAATACAGTTTCCTAGTTTCTGAGGTATTTACATTGATGGAGGAAATAGGATGATACAATTAAACAATTGGACCAAAGAGGCCATTATAGTCACATTTTTGTCAAATTTATGTACTAGTACTTTGTTAACTTTTCGTCATTACTCTTGGATATGACAATCAACGTAGATTTGATAATATCTTTTTTTGAGGTAATGATACTATATAAAATTAAGAATGGAAATGGGGAATGTGCCAAAGAGAAAATAACTCGACCATAGAAAAAAAACAACAGAAGGTCACCAACAGGTCTTCAATGTAGAGAGAAATTCCCGCACCCGGAGGCGTCCTTTAGCTGGCCCCTAAACAAATATATACTTGTTCAGTGATAATGAACGCCATACTAATTTCCGAATTGTACACAAGAAACAAAAATTAAAATAATACAAGACTAACAAAGGCCAGGGGCTCCTGACGTGGGACAGGCGCAATAGTCTATTTTTAAAAAATCAATTTCATCTCTTTCGTGATGAAAAACATAAAAATCCGAGAACTTTATTCATTTATAAATTAAAATTTTAACTAAATGACAGCTACAGCTGTCTTAAGTCAGCAGCCTGAATTCCAAGATGTTTGATATCTGAGTTAGCTTTTGAAGTCTGACTAGTCTGATCGATTTTTTCTTAAAATATGGAATGAAATTTGATGATGAATCTTTGAGTATTTTATTACATATTTAATGATATGTTATCTTCTGTATTGTATTTACGATCCATCGAAAAAAAAGGGATTTGGTTTATGCAAATTGTGTCATGATTACAGTATATGTGAGTTAAGGGAACATTTTCTAACTCTAAATTGTTTTTAGACAATTAAAAAAGCATCGAATAGAGTCTAAATATATACATATATATATAAAACACGTTTCAGCTCAACTTTGCTTTAGTAAATATTAACATCATCTCGTTTCAAAATAAATAATTCATCAACTGAAAATGTACAATTTCATTTTATTTTCATTTACAAAATCGATGGACCGCCATGCTGACCCTGTGCAAATTCCACCCCAATGCAATTATACGAGGTCTTCAATTTAAAATGTCAGGATAGGCAATAAAAAGTAAAATAACAAAAATACTGAACTCCAAGGAAATTTTAAAACGGAAAGTCCCTAATCAAATGGCAAAATCAAATGATAAAACACATCAAACGAATGGACAACAACTGTCATATTCTTGACTTGGAACAGGTATTCTCATATGTAGAAAATGGTGGATTGAACCTGGTATTATAGCGTTCAACACAGTCGCATCAAATTCCATTATATTTATAACGATGCGTGAAAAAAACAGACATAATAGGTAAAATTGTCAAAATACGAATACAGCCATCATCACCGTGACACAATCTCAATCAGAACAAAAACAAACAAATATATAACAGTTCTCACGTCTTCAACGATATTTGAAAACTATTTATACATGAACTTATTCAAAGTATATAAGTGAAAACGTATGAAATGTCACACCACAACATTGTTACTTCATGCATTCGTGTCAATTATTAACTAACACCATAGCTTGTCCAGTTAAATCATGAAAGGGTTTATTTCTGTGCTTATATTCTGTTCTTTGATCAGATGTTTTCATGCCAGCAATATAAGTAACTAGTTCCCATTATCAGTATCATTTTAAAGAGCAATGGTATTTATTGCTTTGTAAATAGGCTTTTATAATTGGAAGTAATTGTCAACACTTGAAGATGCTACTTCAGGCATGTTGCTGTAGCTCATTTCTTGTCCTGTGTAAGATTTATTATCATTTAATGGGTATTTCCTCACATTTTTCTCTTCTTGAGATTTGTATAATTTGATAAGCTGTTTGAACTGTCTCTTAACATTCTAGTTCAGTATATAGAATTCGGAAAACACATTTGTCGTAATCAAAAATACTAATATTATGTGTTCTGTATTATTAACAAGGATGACCTTGTTGGAATCCGAAGTTACGCTACGGCGTATACTTCAGGGACTTCTTTTTTGTTTTTTTTTAAATTCATAAACGGAAAAACCTACGCTTGCACAAACTATCGCTGGGTGTCATTACATGTGTCATTTGCTTATACTTTAGTGGTGTATAATACTTTTGAAATCCGTCTAGACTCGGCGGTTGAGCTAGCTATAAAATCATGTCAAAACCACTATTTTCTGCAAAAGAAAATGCATGTACCGAGTCAAGAATTTGACAGTTGGTTTTTCATTCTTTTGATGTGTTTGAACTTTTGATTCTGCCATTTGATAAGGGGCTTTACGTTTTGAATTTTCTTTAGAGTTCGGTATTTTTGTCATTTTACATTTTATAAATATCGTGCGTCCGGAGACCTTTAACCTAAACTTTTGAAAATGAAGGATGTAAAAATACGTAGCCCCATTATGAGTTTCATTACTAAAAGGAACCTAAAAGGAATAGTCAAATTCATCGATCTAAAGCCAGCTTTGTCTGAAGGAGTAAATCTTAGTTCTAAATAATTGTCTATTTCATCAATTGTATCTAGGAAATGTATTTTATAAATCGTCTAAGTGTCGAAGCACAGACTACTGATCTGATAAAATCATCGGAGACTAACGGTCCAACATCAAATGTATCGACCCATGCAGTGATAGTTCTATCAATAGATGTTAACTATTTAGGGCAACATCTCAAACCTACAGTTTGCTATACCATTACATTTGCTTGTCAATCGTTCACGTATTGTTATAAAAGAGATAAGTAGAACGATTATAGCTGTAGTATGTTTAAATTTCTAATTAATATTTCATTGAATATTAATGTAACTTTACCGTTGTAGGAGTTTCAAAGCCCGTTGATAAATTATCAAGATTGTTATGAACTTCGGTAGTAAAATCAACCTATCTTTATAAAACTCGAGACTGTTTTTAACCTAGATTCATAACTATCCTTTTCACTTTGTGGATAGTTTCAAAGCCCGTTGATACATTATCTAGAGTGTTATGAACTTCGATAGTAATATCAGCCTATCTTCATAAAACTCCACACAGTTCTTATCCTAGGTGCATAACTATCCTTTACACTTTGTGGATAGTTGTTGTCTTATTGGTAATCGATAGGACGTCTCATTTGAAAACGGATTGTGTATATATGTATTGGTGGTGACTGATAATGAATTCTAAACAAATATTATGTGAGTTATAGTAAATAAGAATGTTTTCAGAAGTTAAGATTGAATTTGAAACTACTTATTTTGAAAGTATTTGTGATTGAAATGTTGTGAACTTGACGGGAAGGCCAAAAACCAGCTACAAGTTCAAACACACAGAGTTTGGTAGGTTGAATGCTGTAGTGTTATGAATCTACTTCGTAAAGTAATAGTATTCACAATACTATATTATCATGGAACAAATGACCATGGAAATCAAAAACAAAAGTTAAGGTAACTATCCCATAATCATTGAAGTTGCCAATTGTTTTTCGTCTATTGGATTGGTCTATTGATCATCCAGATGTTAGGCCCATTTCCCATTCGTGTAAATAAGTTATATTGGTAGGAAAGATGGGTTCTTATAAAAATAAAACCATATTTTAAGGATTTTTTTTTAGAAGAAAATAGGGTGAAGGACGAATCAGACGACGTAATTGAAAACTAAGACCGATAACTCATTGAAGACTCGTATTTATAGTCCAGTAGTCATGTTTCTTTTTTTACATTTTATATAAAATTATTCATCTGTTGTTCTATTCTAATTACTATTGACGTCATAATATCCTTAGTATATTATATATCAAATGAAGCACTTATAAAATTGAGAAAAGTATGTTAATTCACCTATAATATGCACAGAATGCAAGCTTGATTTACAAAAACTGCACGCTTCCTAATACTGTGTACCATATTGCAAGTTTTGTATAGAATCATACTGATCTCTTCAGCCTTGACGGTGATCATAGCGTTGTACTTTATAGTAAGATTTAATGAATATTTGATACGTGTGGAATAATTTACACTTAAATTTACCCCGCAGAAGTAATGTAATACTCAACCCAGTCCATAATAACTTTGTATTATTATCATTATGTATTTGTCATTAAGATATAATACGTATTAAACATATACTATGAACATTCGTAAGTGTGAGTATTAATAATAAATATTCTCTCTTTTTGTTACTAGTAAAAGTTAATATAGTTTTTCATTGTTTCATAGTTAACCTTATTACTTAGTTTATTTTAATAACTGTCTGTATGTTTGTAAAGCTTATGTTATTATTATTTTGTGCCACGCGTTTGACAGTTTTAGTTTTTAACCCAATTTTGTTTTTTGTCCATAGATTTACGAGTTTTGAACAGCGGTATACTGTTGCCTTTATTTTGAACTATTTGTATAAACATGTAAAGAAAGAAATACATATCTGCTGGCTGGATATAGCGACTGGCAAACAATTTATTATATGATTCGAATTACTTCCAAATTCGGATAAGACGTTTTTAAAAAACAAGTGTTTCTAGGGTTTATGTTGTAACAGTAAATGATCTAACGTTTTGAAGACAACGGGACATATAAATTTAATTAAACAAGTAAATATAAGCGACAAAGATACTGAATCTCAAATGGAAATTTGTAAAACGTTGACATTTATATTTGTTCTTATAATATTCAATTTCACATTTTGATTAATACGTCCAATCAAAATTATATGCGTACAAATGTAAAATTTTCACATTAATATTTTTCTTTAAAAAAAAGCATTAATCTAACTTTATCAAAACGCTTTTAAATTCCTAAGCCTATTAAAAAAATAGATTTTAAAATGCGCACTACTTTTCTTTTCAGAGTGAAAGTATGGCTTGTCGGGGAGATATTTATCAAACTTATTTTTCATTGGAAATAAAAATTTGTTTTTCATTCAGCCATGTAACTGGAAACTTACCAAGACCCGCCTACCTTTGAAACACATTCGTAATTGATACCCCTTCATGAACAGTATAACACTCAACACGTTAAAAAGTCTTAGCAATTATTTTCAAAAGATTGATTTAGAAATCGGAGGGCTTTTCATTTTGGTAAGTATCGCATGTAATGCAATTTATCAATGTTTACATAAATTAGAAAAAAATAAATTGGAATAGAAGACAACAAAAGTTAGAGTTAGAACAAAGTTTTGTTTGTTCACTAAAATGTAAACATTGCGTTTTTTTAACTAAGATTAATTTGTAATAGGGAAAAATATAATCTTACGGTTATAAAATACGATTCTGTGATAACAATTGGACAATACTAGATGATATTGTAAAGATATTTATTTAATGGTTATAATCGGAAATATCTCATTATTTATCTGGATAATACTTTACTCGTATGACAGACAGGTCTATATTTTCTTTACACTGCCTTTCAATTTTGTGCTGTTATATTATCTTATTTTGAATTTAGTTTAGATTTCACAAAAGCAATAGACATAAACAATAGAATTAACCGTCTCATCGTAATACTAAAATTTATAACATTTTATCAGTTTTTAGTTTTGATAAAATGCGTCTATTTTTAGCAATGCATTGAATATTGTTTCATTTGAAATGTATTTGTTCTACAAATATAATCATTGGATGCCAGTTATAAAATATTCCTCTAAATTCATTTAGTTTACATTATTTTTCTGTAAATTTTCTTACAAACATTGCATTCGTAATTTTTGATAACCATACTCTATAAGCAGTTTAATATGTTGCCAGTTATCAAACTTTATTTTTCCTGGGCGCTTAAAATTTCTATTTTTTCAAAAGAACAGTTTTAATACATATTCTCAAAATACAAATACAAGTTTGTATACTTGCATTTTCGTTTACCTTAAAACAATGAGAGCAAAATTTGCCTGTTCTTAATTTTCAAAATCCTAATTTGTCTTTAAATTCTATGTTTTTATCTTATCAAAAACTACAAATGATTTAATCCAAAACTCATACATTTTCTTCCCTCAAAATACAGTTCTTGATGAAGAAAAAGTTATCCTATACCTATATACCATTCATATTCGTGTTCTCATTTTTTCAAGGGGAGGGGTGCACTTCATTTGATTTGAATGTATTTTTTCAGAAAAAATAGGGACAACTGTTCTATTGGAAGATTATTCTTTAAAGAATTGCATTAAATAGATATCATCGACTTAAAAAGTGACTCTTTATTATTCTTTATTATCCTTTGCGAAATGGAGAGACCGGTCATCTATGCTTTCCACTCATAGAATGACTTGCTGTGAATATGTCTTAAGAACGCAAAATTGTTCAAAGCAAGAAAAGTATGAATAATATAAATATGGAATATTATTATAAGAAACCGTCTAAATATTAAACTTTTTATCTTGGGCTTCGTTTGCAATGATTAATATTTTTAAATTTATAATTTCAAGAAAAACAGTTATGTTTTGTTGCTTATTTTAATTATTAACATTTTGTTGTTTTTTAAATTATAAATTATTTCATACATTCATTTATATTATACGTGCAGATGATTATCAAGTGTTAGGGTTTCTTTTTGATATAAGTTTTCGTGGTGAATATTTCATTGCATGTCTATCCCCCACAAAAACAAAAGTTGTAAACGTACAAAATGGTTTCATTATTTTAACTCATTGATTAATAATTTCAAGAGATAGTGAACTAGTTCCACTGCATAATTTAATGATATTAATCATAACATGTTACATGACATAAATTATTTAAAATTTCACTGCTTTTTTATTTGAATGATATATTGACAAAACAAAAGTACTTTTTGTTTTTCTCCGTTTTGTTTCTATTTTTTCTTCACTTTTTAGATTAATAGACATACAGACGATTTTAATAACAACTGCGTCATGGGTCTTCCTTGGAGAAAATTTTAGCCATTACACTTTTTGAAATAAACGAGTTAAATCTTCAAACTTAATATTGGAATGGCGATTGGATTTCAGAAAATTCGACATTTCATTTCCTTAGCGATTGTGTTGAAACTTTCCCATGCCTTTTTAATACAAAGTACGAATTCGTTTTCGTTTGATGAATTTGAAATGCATTTGTATGCCGAATTCTTGAGCAAGTGAAATAGATTTCAAATATATTTCCCTCGACGTTTAATCATTCCAATACGAACGCTCTAGTGAATCAAATAAAGCTTTGTGAGTCAGAAAAAAATAAATGTCTTTTTCTGAGAGTGTAGTAATTTCGGTCAATACTTTAGCAGCTATTGTCCAGTAACCGCCATTACTGGTTGCAGACGTGAGGTCAAGTCTCGTGAGATTGTAATTATTTTCCTAAAAGGAAGATACATGGGTTTTAGGGCGAGAAATAATAAAGAAAAAGGTATTATTAACAACCATTTTTCAAGAACAATCCGACATGTTTCAAAGTTCTATCGGCGTTTCTTAAGAAAGACATTTATCATTTGCATTCCATTGCTGGGAAGGTTCCATGGTTTGAGTTCGTTTCTCGTCTCCTATGATTAAATTTTTCGCTTCGGGAAGCAAATAAGTTTGTCCAATTTGTGTAGAAATGAAAAATCACTTTTAACCTTATGAAAGTGAAATAAGTGTTCGCACCAGAAATTAGTTTATGGTTTTAATTCTTTAGACTTGAAATCTTCTTGTCATTTCATCCAAGTGAAATGAATTTTTGTTTGTTAATTATTTTCTTCGAGTTCTTGCAGGATAAGATCTCAAACACAACTTTTAATTTACATAGTTGGTAAAGTTATTTTGAATAATGCACGCAAAAAAAAAATGCAAGGTGCCTTGTACAATTAAGAACCCAATTTTTATCTGATCACATTAGAATATGCTGGTATTTTTAAATGATGTCATCCTGACAACGTTGAGATGCAGTAAATTATTTTCTTTCACAGTTTTGTTTCCTCTCCTTTGACTTCCACGAACTGTTAAAAATAATAAATTTACAATTATACGGCTATTCGATTCGGATACTAATGTGCTCCTCTATTCTTCTTGATGTATGTTATCCGTGAAATTTTCTGTCAAAGTATTTTGTTTAAAACCTAACATAAATTATTTTGATATTTATTGTAACAAATCCGCGTCAAAAAGTATTGTCTAAGTTTTAACAACATCCGATCACACCTAATTTTTTTGTTAAAATCCATGAACAGTTAAAATGCGTCAAATTGCTTTAACACACGAGAAATATTAAAATTCCTCTCGTCTTTTCTGCTTCACCGTAAAAAGATAATTGACTTCAGAGTCTGAATACGTCGAGAAAGATTTAGAGACAATAAATTTTGTGAAAATGTTTCTTCCGACAACGCTAATATTTATATCTACTTGAAAACCCGTAAAACCAAAGCGATGAACATAAAATCGCTCTCGTTATGGGCTATTCACATTGTCTAGGGGACTAATTTATCGGCCAGAAAATTGCTAGTTTATGCTTTTTGTGATATCCAAGTGTAAACTGAGCTTCTATAACGATACATGTCGTTGGTTTTCAATTATAACTGTGGTTTAGACACTGTTACTAGTTAAATGGACATCCAGTAATACACTGACGAGCTAATTTTATATATTGAATCATTGATGTCATTTATTGCTTAGCTTTGCATCACAATTTAATTTTTACAACATTTTTTTTCTTCGTTGATTCTTTGTGTCAATGTTTTATTTAAGCTAGTTTGTATTTATTGTTCTTTTTGTTTATCATAAATAAAAATAAGTTGTTATTAATGGGTTAATTTACTTAAGCAAATTTCTAATATATATATGATGTAAAGACAGAACAACTCACGAATAAAAACACTTTGTAACCTAAATTGTTTACAGTTTAATTCAACACGATTGTTTTCAGTAGGGAATATTCTTTTTCAAAGATGTTCTCCAATGCTTCATCTATGTAAAGGAGGTACTAGGTAGAGATTTAATTGAGTTGTCTGTTCACATGTTATGTCTTTTTTCGTGTCAAAATTCAAAGATAAATGTATATTTTTGGTCTTTGGTTGGGTTGTAGTCTCTTAGACACATTTCCCCATTTCCAATCTCAATTGTATGTATCCATACTTGTCTTTTTTTATCTTTCTGGAGCACCTGTTTTCGCTACCATACATGATCGAAGTATGTATCTGTAGTCATTTCTACACGTTATTCCTGGTTTATTGACCCATCCTATGATAGTTTTTTTGTGACTAGTTTGCGTACTATCCTTGTCCTCTGGGTTTCCGAAATGTTACAACTCCCCCTTCTTCGTGTAATTAGTTCCGTATCTTTTCCCCATTGTTTTGTAACGTACATAATAAAGATTTTTTGACGCATATCAAATCTTTGGTAACATATGTATTTTAAATGAGTAAAAAATTAAACATACAATTGATATATTCCCATCAGCAATTGAAAACATATTATTGTAATAATCGAGCAGTCCTAAGATAATGATCCCAGCTTTAGTTGATACATGATTCCTCAGAGTTTGAAAAACAATATTAATATCAATACAAATGTAGTGTTTTCTAATGCATTATATAAATAAATCTATTGCAATTGAGCAATTAATAAATGAACCCCAGGGAGAGTTAGGTTTACGAAAGTGTGACCATAAAACAGTGCATTAAATAAACTTTCTATTGATTCGAACAGATTTTCATTGTTGATAAACACAGTTTTATTAATATCGGTGTCATTGGAACAAATAGCATATCATGCAGAAAAATAAACATCATTTGTACTAACTACAATTGTCTTGGAAAGATTAAAAGGTTGTTATACAGTAGGGAGTTTGAAGTCATTACATAATGGTAACCGCAATCAGATGACATTGTAAAGTAGAATAATGATACAAAGTGCGAATAAATTCAAATTTAAAAGTTCAATCTCCAGTTGATTGATCGAACAATCGATCTATAAAACAATCGAATTTTGTTCTACTGAGATATGTATCCTAACATTGTGATCATAATGCACACATCGTAGATGTGTTTGATATGAATATAGAATCTGATATATAGTTGACTTGGTTTGATTATGTGCATAACCATAGTTTGAGTTGGTTTGTCTAGCTGCATTACCATAGCTTGATTTTGATAATCAGATAGATAATTTAGACATGGCTTGTTTCAGGGTCAGCATTTAAGATTTCTTTTTGTCGTGTGGAAATCTTTAAATATGAGAAATTCTTCCAACATCAAGACCTAAAGTAAATTTGCTCATGGTCATCTGCAAGAATAATTTGTAAAACCTTTACTAGCCTCTAGCCATTTCCATTATCGTGTCACCAAAAAGAATGATCTAGGTGTAAAAAAATTGACGACTCTTGGACGTTTCAGAGAACGAATGATTGATTGATTTAATGACCAGTGGGAAAATGTTACATGCATGTTCAGGACGACTCTCCTGAAATGTGAATATTGCATGACATTGTGCCAACAGCATAGAGTTTCAAATAAGATAAAGAAATAAACAAAAAGATACAGTATATCCGTGAGATATTTTACTTACAAGAAATCATGTGTTTTGTGGTTTGTTAGAGTATACAGAAATACAGCCAATTGCTTGTGAAATTAAAAAAAAATAGTATTCATCAAAACGTTTCTTTTTTTTAACAAGGGTAGGCAGATCACACTCCACCAGTTACAACCGTCAACATCGTGGTTTTTTTCATTCAGTCTTAAAGTTAGGCATGATGGTTGTAGTTGGTTTGTTTTGCTCATGCTTTAGTTATCTGTGTTGTGTTTTGTGTATTGTTGTTAGTAATGTTTTTGTTTTTGTTTTTTGCAATTGCATTTTAGTTTTTGATTGAGTTTAAATGTCCCTTTGATATCTTTCGAATCTCTATTTAAAAAAAAAACAGAAATCTAGCATAGTTTTTAATAAATGGTTTAGAATTTTAGTGTTGAATGTTATTTGTAAAATTTGTTTTATTTGTTTCTTTTTGACAAAGATTCTATGCAATATTAAATCTTACTTTTTCCATGGCAGATCTTAAGACCCAAGTATAAACTAAGTGAATGCGTCATAGGAAAGCTACATACCTTTGAAAATTTAAGCAAACTACGTAATGAGTGTTGCTTTTGATTTGTTTGATTTCCTAAGCATTTATAAAGCTATAGTATTGCAAATATAATTGCACTGTATTTAGACGCGCGTCTGGCGTATATACAAAATTTAGTCCTGGTATCTATGACGAGTTTATTTACAACCACTGGGTCGATGCCCGTGCTGGTGGAGATTTATTTCCCCGAGGGTATCACAAGCCCAGTAGTCAGCACTTTTTGTGCTGACATGAATTATCATGGATATTGTTATATTTATAAATTAACTGTTTACAAAATTTTGAATTTTATGAAATAATAAGGCTTTTCTACCCCAGGCATAGATTACCTTAGCTGTATTTGGCAACACTTTTAGGAATTTTGGATCTCAATGCTCTTCAACTTTGTACTTTATTTGGCTTTTTAACTTTTTTGGATTCGAGCGTCACTGATGAGTCTTTTGTTGACGAAACGCGCGTCTGGTGTATATACAAAATTTAGTCCTGGTATCTATGATGAGTTTATTTGAAGAAGAAAACACAATTAAGTGACGATATAGAATTTATATAGTTTGATATACAGTGATTAGTATATGTCTGACAAAATCATAACTGTCGTGGCATATTGAAGATGTGGAGGAGGTAGAAAGTGTGAAAGAGACATTTCACTTGTGTTTGTGTGTATTTTTATAGAAATAAGAAGATGCAATATGGTATCCAATAAGACAACCATCCACCAAAGCCCAAATGACGCAGATTAAAGTAACTATTAGTCATCGTAGGGCCATCTTTCAACAATGAGCAAAACCCATACCGTATTGTGTTCAGTTGTCTGTTATTCCAATTTTTTTTCATTTTTGTATATTTATTCCTCTAATGGTATATAAAATAATTTAATTCAAAAAGGAAAAGGACTTTTTGTGTCAGAGGTTAAGAATGCCAAAAACGAAAACGTTAATGCAAACGACTTGCTAATATAAACTAGAATCCGTGCTTTAGTAGACGTGTTTTGTAGAATTGCTAGCAGGTCAGATCAGGTCACGGCTGGTGTGCTCCATACCAGGAGTCAATATTCAGAATACATAAAACGTTCTTAGCATCAAACCTAAAATAAAATAATATTAAATGATGTCTTAAGGTATTTATTGTTGCAAGATTAATGCAATATGTAGAAGCTACAAAGAATGGCCAAAAACATAAAAGTAAAGACGGAAAATTTAAAAAGAAAATAAGTGACAAAATATTCTTATGATCATGTCGTGGTTATCAAAATCACAAATTATTTTCAACTTACAAGTTAAATTTGTACAGAAGGAGGAATTTAAAAGAACTTTGTATATTAACAGAGATTGGAAAATGATGAATGTTTAATGGATCTTAAAAACGTCGTAATGTATATACTAAGACCTTTTCAAATGTGTTATCCATTGAAAATCGTTTGGCCGAGTAAATTGTTCCAGATCGATGGATTATAAATGTTCATTTCTCTAAAGTCTGATTTGTTCAAACACATTTTGCAATCATTTGATAAAAATATAAAAAGGACAAACGCAAACAATGGGCTATAAATAAAAATTTTACTTTGATAAACGTATAATATATATTTTTTGAAAGATGACTAAAATGTAAAACATTCTGGGGAGATGTAAGCAATCGTAGATTTGAAAGAACGAGAATTTTTAAAATACACTGTATTGTTTCAATATATGATATAAAAAAGAATTTTACAAAAGTATTTTAGGGCAATGTGTTGGGATAATTTATTATGTATAATGAAGAAAATTATACGTTTTTAATTTCTTTTGTATCATTATTAGGACATAGAAAAATAAAAGTATTTAAAAATAAATCTAAACTATTTAAACTGAATTTACAGATCTGGGTGTCGAATATATATATAGAAAACATAAATTTTGTCGCTTTTTTCTACACACCTTTATCAAAGATGACAAAAACATTCTTTTTAACTATACAACTAGATATATAACTAGACATGCCTTTTTCTTGTGTATGTAAATCAATGTAGCGGTAATTTCTTTCAAGTGTATACATACATTTCTCTACTTAAGAGTTGATTTATTTCTCTCATTTTAGAGGCAACTGACCGAAACAACTATTCTGTTTAAAAAGATTATTGTATACTTAAGTTTTTCAGTGTAAGTTGTGAAAGGGTATGAATGGGCATATCTTGAGAACATCAAAATATTATAATATGGTCGTCAAAATCGCATTAAGCATGAATATACATACTTAGCCGAGTCGTCCAAGAAACAGCTTCTTTTATCATACTTCAGTTAGTTGACTCGCAATAATTTATCATCGGCATCATAAATACATTTTACACGAGTAAACTAGTTGGAAATGTGTCTTTTTATAAGTGGGTTAATGTTAGCTCTAAATGACTTTTCCTCCGACGTAAATTCTTCGTAAGCTAAAAATATTAACAGAGCGCAGATTATGCACACATTAATATATACTCTAAGATTTAGTTTTTGGTAGATTTTTGTTGGTTTTGTAAAAAAAAGGTTTGAAGATCGTTTTCATTGGGTAATATGTGGTAATCAGTGACCCATACACTGTGTAAGTTTATGCCCACGTGGGTTGAAAGATCGACAGATCAAGTTTTATTTACACGGTAAAGACTGATAGTGTACACTTGTTAAATAATGTCGGGATGTGCAAACTATAAAAACAAGGGACACGGTCTAACTGTTCAGGGACAGGTAAAGTATAATTTTGTTATAATTAATTAATTTAATGTGTAACGTTAAATTTTGAAACCTTGATTAAAATTTATCGCTCTTATGTTGACATGTGAATCCATAAACCTGCATTTAAAATTGATTTACTATTGGATATTTTAACTCACGTGATCAAAATGGCTTCATTTCAGTGGCGACTGCAGTTAAAGTCAAAGAGGCATCCCATAAACGAAGAAATTGACATAATTCATCCTCGTCCGACCCTGACCGCATTAGACAGTTTTACGATCTGAAAATAAAACACTATTATACCAAATGAGTTCCTACTTCGTCAATTCGCTGTCTACATGTTACGGACAGACAGTTGGATTGGAAAGTTGTGCCGAAGGAAATTTTCACAGAAATGGAACATTTCAACATTCCGGAGGAATATACCCCAGTTTCCACGGATCCAGGTACCCATTTTCTGCTAAAGACGAACGTTCCGAAGAACACAATGGGGACTATTATGCTACACAGCGATTGAGTCATATGCCGCATTCTAGCCCGTGTTCCTCACCCCATAGTATCCATGGAGGCACTCCAAATATACCGAATGTTCATCACATGCATTCATCAAATGACCGGTCGTGCAACATAAGAACATCTTCGAATAGTAATAGTTCGTATTACCCAAACGGTCAACTGACAAATGTGGATAGAAATAGATCGCCACCATCGCAACAACCACCCCCGATATCACCCCTTCCACAACAATCTCAGACACCACACTCACCCAGACCAGCTGATCAGAGCTATGGAGGATCTCCACAAATATATCCATGGATGAGACGGATGCAGTATGCTCAAGGTAAGGATGTTTCTTATTATAACGTCTTATATATTTTCAATCCAACAGTTGTTTTTTGTCTTGCTGTCAGATGGAGTAGGAAAGAAAAATAGACATGAGGTTGTTCTCATGATTTGAAACTTCCATCATAAACAATTACAAAGTATATATTTCTAAAGTAACAATATGTATTTTTTTTTAATTCTGTATTTTTTTATAGTGTAGGTTTATTTTACTTGAATGGGGTTTAATAATTGTTCAACAGATTTGAAATATTTGTGAATATAACTTTGTTTTAAAATTGGCTTTTACCTAAATATGCCCAAATAAATTCGACTTATTGTTGTATTTTTTGTTAATTTTCGTAAAACAATTGCTATACAAAGATTTGGCTTGCCCCTATATAAATACAAAGTAAATAAATTAATAAATAGATAAAAACAATCTCTCAAAATAAACTAAATAATTAATGTTTGGTTTCTTGGTATCAAAACAAGTAAAAATTCTAAAATAGTTATACAATTTTAAGAAGGTTTACAACAAAAGTTGTATATAGATTTTGTAAAAATATCTTTCATATAACAAAAATTCTTAAGTTGAATCTAGCTTGAGCCATTCAAATCTCATCTAAGGTCTACAATTATATTTTGAAAGTATTTAGTTTGATAATAAATAATTTATTATTGAATTTTTTAACAAACTGTTGAAATAATACAAACACAAACTTCATAAAATAGTTTTATTAGAACCCCGATTGTCGTACAAAAATGTTTTTTGTTCTCATTACGAGTTTTGTTAATGGCCGACTTCATCGGGGATTGTTTACAAAAATACTCGTGTCTGTGACGAATATTACCAACCAAACATATCTTTACAGATATAGATTTTAACACATTTAAAACACATATATTTTGAATGAAACCTTACGTTTTAATTGTATGTGTCCTAAAATAGATGAAATATAGAATAAATATAAAGATTCTATTTTGTATAAGAAAACTATTATAAAGTGTTAATTTTGCTTCTTATTATGTAGACACGTGCACAGAAGATAATAAATTTTCTAGTAACAACTAATGACCAATAAAAAAGAATTTATAATAAAAATGTTCAGTATTATTAATGCAATTGAATGTCATTAGAGGAAATTTATAAGCTAAATTCGAAATTCATGAGGAATATATTAGCTTCAAAGCATTTTCAAAAGTAAAAATACTTCCAATATCTTTATGGGATCAGGAGTAGTAAATCCGTTCCGCCTTGTCAGCCTATACGGACATAATTGAATATTTATCTGTATATGACACCTAAAGCCTTTAAGACCACTGATGGATGAAAATAAGAAATATACAAGGAAATTGACATTGGACTGTCCGACAATGGTGTACAATATCACAAGTAAATTATCAATGACCAAATGAATGGTAAATAACCGTGTACATTTCACTCATTTTGTAAAAAAATATATTTGAAAGTGTAAGTGTACTTTTATACCTGCGGTTTTTGTAGAAATAAAAATATTTAACATTTTTTAAAATCCGGAACACGTTTTGACGGAACCCTTAGCTTTCTTTTTAAAATATTATGCCGTCTTTTCATATGGATTGAATAAGTAACTATTTCTAAAACCTTGATATCGCATATTTTAAAATATTACCCGTATCACATTGATTTCCTGTGCATATATCTGTAAGTCAGTGTCTTTAAAAAGGTCGCTCCATGTCTGTTCAAATTTGATAAAATTCAAAACACTTTACTCCACATGATTTTTCGGTAATTTAATGAATTTAAAAAGGTGGCGATAGTGAGAATTTTCCAGTATGTACTCAACTTCTCATTTATAGTGGTGTTTCTTGCTGTGCAAAGCGTAATGCTTTTGTAATCGTCGTACCTAAATATTATAATACGAGCTACTTGTCAAAAATGATTTATGTCCCGAATAAAGAACTCTCTAGGCAATGAAGTTAAAAAAGAGTCCATTACATCGCTAGCTTGATCACTTTTAAATATGAACCTCAAAGAGAATTTGATGCTTGAATTATCATTCTCTTGATGTCTTATTTTAGCCTCATATTTTTTTGTTTTAAAACTGACGGTACTGAATTAAAGATTATTAATTATGTGAAGTTGTATCTATTCAGACAAAAACACAGTTTTTTGATTTGTAATAACTGTTTAATATAGTTTGATTAATTTTCAAATGAAAAAACACATTGTAATATAATTAAATTGTTTTAATCAATTTAAAAATAACACAACTACAGTAAAACTACATTTACTTATTTTTGTATTTGAAAATACCAAGGTTTCAATATTACTGCAAAATATTATAAACACTTATAAATGTAAACAAATTCAAACAAAATTCATAGTTGAATCACGAAAAACAATAACATGAACTAAATAAAATCTGCAGATTAGCAATGTTCCATTATAGTAAATTAATACTACTCGAGCATAACAAGGACAAAAGTTGTATGCAAAGTTTAAAACATAATCCTCAAGATTGAATTAAGTAAATTGACATAAGGTCGTTATTTAATAAATCAAAACAAAAAGATACAGTTTATTGATAAGGTCCTTTTCGTTCATGCTACGTAACGTAACCCTTAAAAAAATTGTCTTTTGAAATTATACGTACATAATTTAAAAGCAAAATAAATTATTTGTATAGATTGCACATGCTTTCCATATATGTCGTAGGTATACGTATCTCAGCTCGTTTTTCTTTTGAAATATACATACCAACATATACGTGCATTATTTAAAAGCAAAATACATTGTTTGTATAGACTGTACGTGTGCCTGTATTTGTCAGAGGAATAAGTATTCCATCTCGTTTTGTTTGGAAATACGCATAACAATATGTTCAAATTACTTTCATAATTTAAAAGCATCCTTTTTATAGACTGCACATGTGCCTGTGTTGTCCTTTGTACATATATCGTAAGCATTAGTATTTCATCTCGTTATTTTTGGTAATACACAAAACAAAATTTAAAAGCAAAATACATTGTTTGTATAGACTGCACATGTGCCTGTGTTGTCCTTTGTATAAATGTCGTAATCATTAGTATTTCATCTCGTATAAATATTTGGTAATACACAAAACAAAATATACGTTCATAATTTAAAAGAAAAATACATTGTTTGTATAGACTGCATATGCGCATGTGTTGTCCTTTGTATAAATGTCGTAATCATTAGTATTTCATCTCGTAATATTTGGTAATACACAAAACAAAATATACGTTCATAATTTAAAAGAAAAATACATTGTTTGTATAGACTGCACATGCGCATGTGTTGTCCTTTGTATAAATGTCGTAATCATTAGTATTTCATCTCGTAATATTTGGTAATACACAAAACAAAATATACGTTCATAATTTAAAAGAAAAATACATTGTTTGTATAGACTGCACATGCGCATGTGTTGTCCTTTGTATAAATGTCGTAATCATTAGTATTTCATCTCGTAATATTTGGTAATACACAAAACAAAATATACGTTCATAATTTAAAAGAAAAATACATTGTTTGTATAGACTGCACATGCGCATGTGTTGTCCTTTGTATAAATGTCGTAATCATTAGTATTTCATCTCGTAATATTTGGTAATACACAAAACAAAATATACGTTCATAATTTAAAAGAAAAATACATTGTTTGTATAGACTGCACATGCGCATGTGTTGTCCTTTGTATAAATGTCGTAATCATTAGTATTTCATCTCGTAATATTTGGTAATACACAAAACAAAATATACGTTCATAATTTAAAAGAAAAATACATTGTTTGTATAGATTGCACATGTTCATGTGTTTGTCCTTCGTATATTATGCCGAAAGCATCTCATCTCGTGTTCTTTAAACATGCATCGTCATTTTATTCCCTCGCCTTTTCCGTGTGAAATTATAAAAAGAACAGAAAGTGGGCTAATGGATATTAATATTGGATTTTCAAAATTTTCAAAGATAAAAAGAAATGTTGTTTAATTTGTAGGTTAATGTATTATTGATTATTATTGAACAAGCAAAAGTAAGATAAACAATATCATACAAAAACAGTTGATAACCAAACGATTGGACCAAATATTAACGAACGTTTGAGTCGTCTGCTCAATTGTGTACTTTTCGGTATTTGGTCATTCAATGGCCGGTCAAATTTGTAGACGGAAGTAATTATTTTTTGATACTTTTAGATTTGTTTGTATTGATTTTTGTTGTTTTAAGTAAAGAGAAGTAGAAACAAATAACTCATCTCCTAAAACAATACCAAACAAATCAATGCAAAGCCATAATTTATATTTCTGTCAGTGGAAGAAAAACTTGAAATGAAACCATTTACGTCTTAGAACGATGATTACAGATTGTCAATGGTGTAATAATCAATATTCATTTAACATTTCACACATATTCCAGACACTATAATTTTTTTAGATGCATATTATTTTAGTATTTTTCAATACAAAAACCAAATTAAGAAATTGATAATTCATGGAATAAGAGAAAAATCATTCTTAAATAAATAAGAAATGAATTACTATCAAATATGCATTATTAACTTGAATATGTGGACTAAAAAATGTATCGCAATCAAAACTATAACTTATTGCAACTAAATAATTTTTAATAATTAGAAATGGATAATTCTTCTTCCTATTCCAAAACTAAAAAAGGTCGTATCACCCTTAAAATTCATAGCATGAAATTATTTATTTTTCTGGTTGCGTTTTTCTTAAATTTAGCAGGTCGTAAATATATACATTTATTTTCCAAAATTCCCACGATTTAGAAACAATTTAGAATTGTTCATGTGTTGTATATCCTTTTATCTTATCCTATATAAGAAGGACTGTAAATCATTACAAAACTAAACAAAGTGGAAAAAAGAAACAGGCTTTCTAAGACAGATTGTTGAAAGGATTGATTTATACAAATCAGATATATTGTAACATTTCCGTGAGAAATCAAAGAATGTTTTCAAAATATTTAATGCTCAATTTTGCCAAATAATAGTTCAGTAAAGCTAACAAAACGACTGTAAAATTGTCAAAGAGGTCGGAGTCTGCGATACTCCTTTTGTTCTGTGATGTATAGTTTTGTTTGAAGTTATGTGATAAATTTCTCTGTGACGTAAAATCGATGGTGAAAACTACATAATAACATTAAATATAACTGCTTATTATTGCATTAACACAAAAATAAAAGATAAGTTACATGTTTGATGTTTTAATAGTAGAATAACGATTTTTATAGATTTTATCTTAACACCTCAAGATTTGCTGAAATAATATTTCAAATTTACTGAAAGCTAACATTTACTTATGAATTGCTTTAATCATCACAAAGAATTTATTAGAATTGCAAGTTTCTTAATTTATTTATTTGTTTATTTTACTTTTTATATTAATTATTTATTTGTTTTAAATAATTACGTGTTTATTTATTTTTTTCATTTATTAAATGTATATGTTTTAAACCTCCTGACTATTGAAAAATTCATAAAATGTGACAAGTTAAAATTTTCATTTTCAAATGTTCACTAATATTAATTATCTTGTACGAATTATTTGTTAAACTTTTTTAATAACATTTCAATATTTAAAAAAAAATAACAATAAGCAGAATCTTAGAATCTTTATAGTAGGCACCCATTGTTTGTCAGCAAAATTCTTAAACATATCTATTATTTAAATTTAGGCTGCTGTAGCTAAATATCATATTATATTGTAAATTTTCTTTTAAATATGTTAAATAGCATCTCCAATGTGTTTCCATAAAATATATATATCGTTTTATAATATGTAATTCTACAAACTTCTTTTGTATTCTGGGTTTTGTATTTATATGTAATCAAACAAATATCTGTCCGATTAGTTGGACCCTTAAATATTAAAAATACAGGACAGAGTTCAACAAAGGATGTAGGACATTTCCTTTAAAAAGCAATTAAATTAATTATACAATACGAAAATTATCATAGAAAAATCTCCATTTCTACTATGCGTTTTATTGCAACTACGTTATTGTTTTATAGTCGACTTCTAATTTCCCGTATAGACTATATGAATAACGATACTATTATGTAGCTGCAGTGCAATATTAAGAGTTCGTCCCACTTTGAGAACGTGGTTAATTCTAACTATAGCCTGAAATTATTTCACATGTCCATGTCTTAGAAAATCAATCAGAAAATTTCTTTGATCCTTTTAAATTGGATGCCCTGGATTTCTACAAAATTATTTTGAAACAGAGTTCACCTCCATCGCAGAAAAGGGGATACTGAACAAGTGTGTTCTGTATCGACAACATCCTCAGACCCCCCCCCCCCCCCCCCACTTTTAGATACTGATATAATACTATAGGTATATCTTGTACGTATTCTTCCCAAACCAATGATTCATTGTTTATATTTTTATACTTAACGTCTATTTATAAACTGCAATAACAAAGCCTGAAATATACATTTGTAGAAATATACATTTACAAAATGTATAAAGACAAAATTACAATAGAAAATGTATACGTAAAAAGAAACGCAAAAAAGGGAAAATTATTTTTGTAAAAGTTAACTGCTAGAATAACTAATTTCAAGATTTAAAAAAAAAACAACGTTGCTGCTTTAATTTTTTCCTTGTGGTTTTGGGTTATGCATTTTTATCTTCATATTGTATCATTTTCAATGTGTTACAAGTTCTTTATAGTTAATAACACAATAAAGCAATTGATTTTTATTTTATTTGGATTTAAATGCAGTGATGCACTAAAACATATCTTAATGAAAGTGTTAAATTACCAAACGTTTAAAACGTTAAAAGAACAATACCTCCCCCCCTTTTTCCCTAAAAAAAAAAGGAAAACAAGAAAAGCAAAGGAACGCCTATATCTTTGCTTATTTGATATTTTCAATCCCTTTTTAATGTAAGAACACTGATACTGCAAGTGCAAACCTCTATCCAACTGTATAAGTCGACAAAACACACAAATGACAGTCCCCCTTTTTTTTGTAAGATTACTAGGTCAAGGTTTTTTATTTCTGGATAATTAATTATGTTACACAAGTATGCAGATATGACAGACATTGCTGAATGACGTCTTTAATGAGATATACTTTACCTGCCATTAGCGTTCGCCTACTCTAATTTTTTTAAGTCGGAAAATGCTGTTTGTACCAGGCAACTGTTTTGATGTAAGTTAGAAGTAGTACACCATCTTGAATTATGATGGTTTCATCATTTGTTCACTCGTCATTACTCATCATGTATCTACTTTACTTAGCTTAATCATACTAGTTTTACTCGTCTTAAAAAGGGACGACAGAAAGGGGGGGGGGGGGGGGTAAACAAAAATAGCCTGACCTTGTAACAAACTGACAATAAGATAGGAGGCAACTGAATGATTAGGCCAATAACAGTGATCTGTATCAATGTTCATATAACAAATAATGAAAGGAAAGTATATATAACTGTAAGTGTTTCCCGCAATTTTTAGAAAATATTTTAATCAGAAACAGTTTCACCAAAAACATGAGTAAGGGAATGGAAATACAAAAACAAACGAGTATTGTATGTTGAAACCATCACCATTTCTATTTACTTGTTTGCCTGAATACACTACCCTTGTATATTTTCTTTCTTACTTGGAACATATAATTGAATGCCTAAATAAAGCACATTGTTACATTTTTGATTTTCATGTACTCTTGTACTTATCCATATATTGGTCTGGTCGTTTTTCAAACGCACTTTCATGATTCCATCCACTTATTTGTATGCCGAAAGCAGCCCCCTCGAACTAATCACCAGACAGATATGTAATATATCCAGACATATCAATATACAAGACTTAACATGTTATTGACAACATTGCTGATTGTTTTATAAGATCATTAACCTGTACTATGTAAAGTTAAATGTTGATATTCAATTAAACCCTGACATACTCAAATAAAACAATAAAATTGTTTTTGAAAACATCTTGTGCCTTGAAAGTGAACCTTACATAGTAACCGAAACAGAAAATGTCTTTACTTTTTGTCTGTTTTCTCTTTTGCTTTGGCGTTGATTGTTTGTCTTTGAATTTTTGCTTTTGATTGACTCCATGTCGTATTTACCACCCTTTTCTAACAGTCAAAATCTAGCTTTTTAAAACATATTCAATATATTATATAGATATAGGAAGATGTGGTGTGAGTGCCAATGAGACAACTCTCCATACAAATAACAATTTAAAAAGTAAACCATTATAGGTTAAAGTACGGCCTTCAACACGGAGCCTTAGCTCACACCGAACAACAAGCTATAAAGGGCCCCAAAATTACTAGTGTAAAACCATTCAAACGGGAAAACCAACGGTCTAATCTATATTAACAAAACGAGAAACGAGAAACACGTATATATTACATAAACAAACGACAACTACTGTACATCAGATTCCTGACTTAGGACAGGTGCAAACATTTGCAGCGGGATTAAACGTTTTAATGGATCAATATATATTAACTGGTTTTTGATAAGGAAAAACAATATACTCTGCATTCAACATTATCTTGCTTGCTTCTTTGACAAAGGACCATGTTATTTAAACAAAAGTATTGCTTAAAAGAGTAAACATAATGTATATTATGTATATTTTTAACAAAGGTTCCTACGCCATCAAGCAAAGTTGACCTTATAGATGACTTTTTAAGTCCCTTTTGGACATATATTATAGCTCTTCAATTTTTAGGTTTTATAAATCATTCGCCTTGATTTTGTTTAGTTTGAGCGATCCTGGTGAGAGTGCGTGTGAATTTGGAGAAGTGTTTAATTGGTGTTTAACACAACTTAATCTAGGTATCGCAAAATGCTGTCAATATTTCAGATCCCTAATAATCATAATTGGTTATTGGTAACAAGAAGAAAAGCAAGAGCACCCTATACCTAAAATAAACAATATGCATACATTTTTGTGTACAAAGATTAAGTATCACACTCATCATGCTGGTTCATATGTCGTCCTGAATAAATATAAAATATTTGCCACTGGACGTTAAGGAACCAATAATCAACCAATCAATCAATTGGCATACATGTACTGACCACAATTGAACGTATTTGTAATGTTTTTACAAAATTTAGGAAATGCACGACTAGTTAGATAATACAGTCTCCTTTCTTCAGATTTATGTTTTAAATCATGTCAAAATCTAGGAAAGATTATGATGAAGATCCTAAATTTAGGAGCACCTTTAAAAAAACGTCTGTACCTGCTATGTTTTCATTATTTTTATACACATGATATACCAGTTAAATGTTTTAAACTTTAATTCTTATTAAGTTGTATGCCTAAAGCTCCCCAAAATTACCACATAATAAAAAAAACAAGCTAGAATATCTGCCTAACCAATGTTAAAGGATACTGTTATGCCACAAGTAAAAACACCATTCTGCTGACTAAAGCTTCAGAGTTAGCTCCCTTATGTGTTTCAGAGTTTACTCAAACTTCAATTTCGAAAAAGCAAGAGAAAACTTAATCTAATAATTGTTTTGAAAAACTGAAAAGACCTATGTTACACTTTGTAGTACATTGAAGAAAAATATAGCTTTAGAAAGCTGCTATAAAACATTCTTTGTGAAACAGCTGTAGTAATCAGCGATGATTAAAAACTCAAAACATTAAACAATAAATCCTTGAAGAGTTCTTGTAAAACGGAGATTATATATTATATAAATGGGAAACAATTGAATGTAATCATTTGCACATTTGAACAATTACAACACTTTGAGATGTGTATTACAATAAGACATCATTAATATATTATCGAATGTTAAAGAACATCATTTGATAGTTCATCAACCTGTTAACATTTATGCAAATTAGGTCCGCCTATTGATCAGTTCCATTTGTCTCGTAAAATCTAAATTTAATATAACTTTGTATTATATTTCATCATAAATGATCAAAACGTCATTAATATTCAACCTTCGTTTGTCAAATAAATGTTAGTATTCTATAATTGAAAGGTATTAAAAGTATATGTAACCTTTGTGTATTATGTGTTACATTTTGTAGAAAGAAAAAAAAACATGTATCTTATTATATAACCTTTTCACACATTTTGCAGCGATGTCGTAACCGGTTTATGCTGATGTGACGGAAAGAAAACACCAATCAGTCAATCAATCAATCAAATAAAAATTCATTAATCACGTTTGCGTTTAAGATTGGGACATTCATCTTTTTCGAAATGCGAAAATTTCAGACCTATAGCAATTGTCTTCTAAAAGTGAAAACTGGAAATTATGTTTATGATCATGAATGAATACCGGAAACTATATTCTATAGTACTCTTATAATGGTAAATTATGACATATTCGATAGAACAAAACAAGTATTAACCCTTGTTTGCGTACAGTTCGTTCCATTGGAACCATTTTAGTCGTAAATATGTAATTCAAAATAAAAAAATGTATCATCCTAATACAAGGACTTATTTCTTTCTATAGTGACAATTTTATGAAAGTTTTATCACAAATATCTTGACGGCCATCAATCTATGTACTAATTTTTTAAGTGATGAGAAAAATCGCCTAATCACTTATCATTCTTACGCCTTTAGATGTGATTACGTCTACTTAACCATTACTGCTATTTATACATAGCCAAGTAATCTAGAAAAAAAAATAATTTAATGACTTCAAGATTTACTTAAATAAAAATGTGAATGCATATTCTCTGATTTGTCTTAATTTATTCCGTCTTCTAACATGACATCAATCTTATGAAGTGGCGGCCATTTATCAGATAACATACGGCTATATTTCAATTTTATGTATTCCTAATTGAAGAAACTAAAGTGAATCTCAAGTTAAGGCCCATAAAACAGATTGTCGTTGATACAAAGGCTACGGAGTATGTCAGATACGGAGGAACATTTATAACTTCTTTAAGCTTTATGTTGATCGCTAATGGGAGTTGAAATGCTTGATACTTATGATATCTTTAATTTTCATCTCATTAACATAAATTGTGTTTGGCTAATTATCACATATTAAAAAAACTGTATGTTTAAACGTCATCTCTATGAGGGAGGAAGTCCATACCATATTTATGGCTTTTTATTTCTTTATTTTTGAACTAAATTCTATAGATCAAAGGTTTGGGGTATAAACATTAAAAGTATTATGCAAAATTATTTGAAACATGAGTTATTAAAAAAAATTTAAACCACTAAGGCCAAGGGAGAGATGAATTATTCAAATGTTATGTACTGTGGATTGAAAGATAGCAAAATCTTCTATAGCATCTAGAAAATATTATTAATGTTCACTTTCTTCAAAAATTTATGTCAAAATCCCTCACTGTTTTAATTTGTGGTTTATTTTGGTTTCCTTTCCTTTTTAATATTGTCGTATCAAATAGTTTGATAACTAATAAGTGCAATAGTTCAATGAAGTTCCTATGCAATGTCTACTGTTTTTTTTTTATACTGGCTGATAAAATAAATATAGTGGAGGTAGAAAATATTCAAATCTCCTGTATTGCCAGGTTGATTGTCTATGCCCACATAAGTTATGAATAATGTAGTAGTCAGTGATATGGCCTGTTTCTATAACTATAGATGTAATACCCATATATACTATGGGTATTCCATCTATGCTATAACGATTCAACGAAAAACTCCCTGTGAAATATTCCGAATAGATTTGGCGGGAAATCACACGCGACAATGGATCATCTGCTATTTATCAAAGATCTATCAAACTGATATTAAAATGTTAAGTGAATGAAAGGCTTCGATATAAGACAGTATTACTAAAGGTCTCTTTTATTATCAGTTTGAATGTCCCTCCGGTATCTCAGTCGTCCCCCCCTTTTTTTTTTTAGCCTTTTCGTCCTTTAGCTTAAAGCGATTCCAATACACGTAAACACAAAAATCTAAAACAAATGGTAAATTTCACTGTGATAGCGGAAGAAAATGAAGACATCTCTTTTCTTGGTCTATTAATCTACTTTAACATTATTATTGATTGTGTTTCTTTCATAAGTTTTATAGACTCTTCTTCTGAATAAATTGTACGCCCTTGCATTTTGCACTCAAATATATTGATGCGATGTCTTTGCAAAAGAACAGAAATTAATAATAGCAATTTATCTTCAAGAGTTCACTGTTTGAATTTTGATATGATAAATAGTAAAACTTCAACTGATTAACAAATCGTTTTGGCTAACACTTAGATTTTAGAAAAATAAGTTTTCGTTATGCTAGAAGATAAAAAAAAAATACTATGCGATGAATTGAAACAGTAACTTAGTTTTTCTGTTCGAGTGAGAGACGCCAGTCAAACAATTTATCTTCTCTGCTTAGACATTTCCAAATTGCAGAAAACATTTCGGTATGTTAACAATCTTCCAAATCATTTACAATTTGTATTGTAAGTGTTTTAAAATACATCCCAAGTCATCGAGATATTTCTTTGTCTATTAATGAAATACTTTGACTTATTGAGGTGACCTTTTTTTTTTAAATCCATTGCTTACGATTTCTTTCCTTCAACAGTATTTTTACATCACATATACATGTGGTCAGTGAATGATTCTAATTCAAAGTTATGGTACATTTACATAAGCAACATAATGTTAAATAATGTTAAATAAAACTAGCAGAAACTAACCGCGATGAAGTAGAAATGCATTAAATGACCTGAAGTATTTTGATGTATACCATATTTTTGTAGGGAATGATTAATTAATTTTAATTTTGGATCTTTCAAAGCATGGGATAGAGTGTATTCTCTCCTTTTCAATTATGTTTATGCCTGAAAATGTGTTTTAATTTGCACTAATACAAGTAATCAGTTATAACATTTCCTGAGTCGGTCATATCTTGTCCAGTACTGTAGGCAATGGTATATAGGGAGAGGTGTCCAACACAAAACAGAAGCAATGTGGTTAATATTACTTTTGTCGGACTATATATATATGTATATGTATCTTTGGAACATTTTGTAATAATTAATGTTTTCATGCCATCATTTTTAGTTAGTTGTCTCCCATTTGTGCTTATTAAGCTTGTTCAGGGTCCCATTAGATTTATATATCTTTAATGCTAAACTATACAACGAACTTTATTTTGAAGAAAGATAAAACAGGGGAAATCCTTTCTATTTTTTCATGGGGTATAATGAAACTTTGAAGTGAATGAAATTATATCTAGCATACATTTATATAAATCTATAGCTTTCTTGTTTTAACACGTAAAGTAGAAAGGCTATTAATTAAATTTCTGATTTCAAATACTTATGCCGGAATCCATATTGCATTAAAAGCGTTGTTATAAATCGTTTACCTTAACGCACAGGTGTTTTGTGGAAGAAAAACTGTCTACCTGAAGTTCTGACATATACGGTGGCATCTAATTTATCTATATAAAATATTAACATTAACACATAATAAATGTTTCACTGCCCTATTACACCTTTAAGTAATTAATATCGGCATATAAACGGAGTAAAACAATACTTCAGAGATTTCACTGACATTGTGAATAAATGTTCTGCTTTAAGTAAAAACAATGTCACCATTAATAATTTAATAGTTTCTAGTATAACATATTGTTGAAACAAAACCAATATCAATCAATTGAAATCTGATTAAGGATTATTATTAACTCCGATGCAGATATACTTGAAATAAAATGCGCATCTAACAAAAGGGCAACTAGAACAATTATTGTGGTAACGTACTATCGATACAGCTCTTCAAACAACTATTGTGGTATCGTACTTTTTGATAGGGCTAATCGAACAACTATTGTGGTATCGCACTATCGATGCGGCTACTTCAGTGAACAACTATTGTTGCATCGAAATATCGATAGGGCTACTCGAACAACTGTTGTGATATCGTAGTATCGATGATCTACACGCACAATTATTGTGGTTTCGTATTATCGATAGGGCTACTCAAACAATTATTGTGGTATCGTAGTATCGATAGGGCTACTCGATCAATTATTGTGGCATCGTAATATTGCTAGAGCTTCTTGAACAACTATTGCGGTATCGTAGTATCGATACGGCTACTCGAACAACTCTTATAGAATTTCGTATTAATTTTGAGACGATAAATTCATATACAGGTTCTGCTTGGGATGCTGGTTCTTAAAAATGGAAAGTTCTCAATGGGAAAAATTGAAATCATCTTTTTTTTTTGGAATCTATTTTTGATGCAAGTCAAGGCATGGAGAAATCTGAACTTTAAATGTGATGTCCTTTATTTCAAGATCAATGGGTTGTGGCAATCAAATTGATCAGCAGTCACTAAACTATGCATATTCAATGAAAGGACACCATCCATATAGCGAAACGTCAATGAAAAGTTCTAGCTTCTTAATGAAATTAAAAATATTGCATCTTTAGACATGAAACCTACTTAAATTTAATGTTATTTTAATTTCGCTTTATGGCGTTGGTTGGTATAGTAGTAGGGTCCACATTCAAATAGGCGTAGTTTTTTTCTCATTTGAAATATTCATGGACAACGCAGATTAAAACTAGTTTTCAAGAAATTATTTTTGAAATTTCAAACCCACTAATGTACTGCTTAAAACCAATGGTTTGTTGTTTTGAGATCAGGAAATCTATCAATTTTATAGATTGTTTGCTAATTTCCAGTTTCGGCTCTTGATAATTTGAAAAAAGCATATGATTTTTCCTCTAACGTGCATTGTAAACTTTTTAATTTCATCTATTCAATTTGGCGTGTTATCCTCAATTTAGTTTCAAATGCTTATAAAAAGGCATTACCAGGACTCACGTTGAAAGCGAAATACTGTTTACATATTTTCCGTACCTGTAAATATGCTAAAGACCCTACAATTTATCTTTAAGATATATACTGACCATGGTCACTTAGATATAAGTATCGAGGCATTTTATTCTAATTACCATTGGTATGTTTATGGTTCACTTAGTGGCTATCGAAATCGACCATCGCAGTCTTTACTGAATCAGACATAAATTGTACAGATGTATCAGAATTCATGTGTATAATTGTCTTAAAAACAAAGAACATATTGAACCAATGAAACCCTTTTTTAATCATAATCAGATGATTATTTTTTAATGCAATATTCTCATGAACAGGTGAACATATTCCTGTTTGTAATGAATGAATAGATCGCTTGTATATATCCATTAATAGGGAATGGAATTATTTATGACTAATGATACAACATTGAGGAAGTTGCAATATTAGAGTCATAAAATTAAGATCAAAATTCAAAATATTCCAAGCGACAGACAACGCCATTTTCAAAAGGAAGAAGAAAAAAGAGAAGAAAGTTATGATTATCTATTATATCGACAATTGTTGTAAGAACTTCGTCTCAATACCTTATGGTGGCAGCTAGAACACTTATCAAAAACCAGCAAAGGAAAAGGAAACGAAATATTTAAACAACAGAAACCCAATAAACATAATTAGTTCACAAGATATAGCATAGAAAACTGAAGACTAAGCAACACGAATTCCCACCAAAAACTGGGGGTGGTCTCAGGTGCTCCGAAAGGTGGATAAGCAGATCCTGCTCCATATGTAACACCAGTAGTATTGATCATTTCATTAGAAACCCGTTAAAAAGTCGTATTCGGTAGGTCACATTCGTGGAAAGGGAACGGGATTGTAGTTACGACATACAGAACATATAAGAACGTCCTTCTATACAGTTATCGTTCTACTGTCCACCTTCTGTGAATAATCGTTTTTCTATACAGCTATCATCATCATCATAGATATGGACATTCACTATAAGGGATCTTCCCAAATTTTATATAGAAACATGCGAAACACAACTTTTTTGAATAATTCCGACGTAGTTTCCTCATAACATTTCTTCATTCACATTTATAGCTAACCTTGCTTATCAAATAATTATTAATTAATAAAAATTGAATACTAAATAGAACAAATTATAAATAACAGTCAAATAATATAGACATTTACAAATGTAGGTTAACAACATAATGACTTCTTCAATTAAGGACCAATCAATCAAAATATTCTAATAAATATTCTAGTGTTTTACTAAAAAGTACAACTGACTTATAAAAAAATCGTCAGCGAGTCTGTAACTACGCCTAAAACATTCGCATTCATTTATGGTCACTTCAAAGTTAACTTCCTAATAATGACAGACGAGATCTTATTGTGCGCAGTTTGACATGATTTGATTGGTAATATATCATTTTTGTTTGTCTTTTTTTGACAAATTACGGCAAACAATTCCGGAAAAATTAGGATTTTCTACTTTACATTGTTCTTTCATTTCACCAAGCATCTCAGTGATTATGCAAAGTCCACAATGCGATTAAGATATTTGGTAAAAAATAAAACTTTTATCTCAGAACCTTGTCTGACAGTCTCTGATCTTAACAATGCAATGGATGAAATTTGTCACAAGTATAATTCATTTATCAAGATTTTAAGAGCTACCTAATGTCAAAAAAATACATTTATATTTCTTAAAGTTGTCCGATACCTGTTGAAGGTGTTGCAATTAATCAAAATTAATAATTTATCATTAATTAAAATCTTAACAACAGATGGAAGCAGGTATTGATAAAATCGGAATCAGTACAAAACAAGGTTACGCAATGGCTTAACATATGATTTTTAATGACTAAATGATTGATGCACATTTTTAATACTTGTCTCATATTGCATAAAACTGTCATATTTTTCTAAAACCTAAACCATAGTCATTGAGTGTCAATAAGGTCCTCAACTTCGATCGTAAGGATTCAATGAGAATCTTCTACATACATTGTACTACTTCGAATAGTTCTGGTAAAATTTCCTTAAACTATCAAAACTACTATCCCAGTACCCTACGAATATCTACACGAGCAGCATGTAATAAATTAATTTTCCAAATTGAACATTGATAAAATCATAATGGACGTGCAGTTCACGTTTGGTACACAGGAACACTTTTACTTTGATGTTCATTGTGTGTTCATTTGTTTTGTGTGTATGTTCTTCTTCTTGAACATCTTATATAATGTTAAAATACGGTTTATTTTTACTTAAACAATAAAATTTTGGGATGCCCATCAAACGATCTAAGTTAAACTAATCCCAACCACATATTAGAGTTGACAAATTGTAGGTATTTATTCGAAATACCACTATACTGGATAAATGCAAAATACCATTAGCATAGAATCAGAAAATACAGGGAAATCCGGATTAGTGAATTGAAAAATTAACAACCCCTTTGAATGTTTAGAACAGAAACAAAATCGAGATTAGTAACAACAAAAAATGTTGATGCATTCACTATGTTGTAACACTTCTTGATAATTACTGCTATCTACACTTTTTTTTTAATCCCCTTCATTTTTCACTTGAACTAATGTGCTACTCGTGTTGATTCCGTGGCTATAGTAGGCTAAAGCAATCGTAGAATCGTGATGAAAATAAAATTGAGACGTCGTATATTATGTAATTGTGTATGATTACTACTTTTTTCTGCTTTGACCTTCAGAAGACAAAATTTTAAGTGGTACATGCATTAAGGACCAATATTTTTCTATAACAAAGCAGCAGTGCAGTGTGTCATGATCGCATGACTATATAAAAGTACCCTATACAGTTTATTATGTAATAATTTCGATACATTAACCTTTGAAAGTTATAGATGTTAGGACTGCTTGATTCAGTCTTTACATGACAACTAGTAATTAACAGATAGCAATTCGGCCTTCGTCTCTATTTTTACACAACCAGTGGGATCTAGAGACATTTTACATATACTAACGTTATGTATCATGCTTTATAGCTAGAATGTTTCTGATCGGAATCACCACATGCGAATTCCGAACCGGTTCCGGATATTAAAATACTTGAACGGTTTGATAAGCTCAGAGGGGAGACAACTTTGGTTTTCATTTAACATACAAATTTGTGGCTTTTTGTCAACTGAGTTTAAATTACATAAAGCCATAATTCATTCTGTTAATAACAAGCGTGAATTAAGATAACCTAAAAACCCTATAAATCAGATCCGCATTCGTTCTTACTGTCCTTATTTCTCCTAAATTAATTTTGTTAAAAAAGAAAACAAAAAGATTCAATTAAATGAAGTGTCCAATCGTTATAAATGTGTTTTCACATCTTTATTAGTGAACGACAGAAGGACATAAATTTAAACACGATCGCGTAATCAGTTGATAATAACAGATGCAGCAGAAAGATATTTAGAATCGCGTTTCACGGTTGATATACTCTCATTATGTTTCCTTTTTTATTTCATATTTGACTTATTGAATTAAAAAAACGTAGTTCAAACAGTCAAACTATAGGTGTATTTTGCGTAATGTCGTGTCACTCGTGTGGTAGTTGTTTCTCTCTCCCTTCGTCGAAACACCTCGTTTTGGGGAAATTTGACTCACAATACTTTTATTACTCAGCTTTTCCTCTTAGCATGTGTATAAAATGGAAAGTATGGTCTACTTAACATGCATTTATTTCAAAACTTTCATTACCTAATGGTTGTCAATGTTGACATTTTTTGTTTTCCAAGCGGTAAATGAATTGAACTTTTTAAATTTTCCTACTTAAAATTTTATACTAACAACATATGTAGAAGGTAGTCAATTCGTTTTGCACTTTTCATGGGCATAAGCATAGTTAAACATTGAAATGCACTGTATCCTGATGTGTAACAAATGTGTACCTCCTGTTTATTTATCCTAATTCCATTGTTTTAGTATGTACATACAGGAAATTGTCTTGTATACTATATATATATATATATATATATATAAGATGATATTGAAAAAAATATTATTCAACGATGATAATTAGAGCTGTTTTCAATATTTTAAAACGAAAACACCAGAATAAAAGCAATTAATAGACTGCCTTCTGTTGTGTTAAATATGTTTATCTAGGTTTTTATTGTATTGTGGTTTTAGTATGTTATGCTGTTTTTACATTTGATATTGGATGGTTTGCACTTACAAAAGTTTGATTTTTGTGTTCTGTTGTGTACTACATACAAAGTGCATATCGATTTGCTATTTGCGATGGATCATTATTAGAGTATCCAAAAGCTTGAAAGTCCAATTCTATTTTAACTCGAATTGTTATCTACATACATACATACATGTAGTTTTCCTGCTTCGCGTAAACCCTCCTGTGTATATAGACCAGACTGCTAAACACATCGTTGATAGGGAAGTTGTTTAATATAAATATAACGCACAATGAATATCAGTTTAAAATATGATTTAGACATAAACACTTATTAAAAACATACACTAAAATAAACTTTACAAAGTGCTTCGAATTACATGTACTAGATACTATTCGTCTCGAATGTGTTTGATGGATCATATGTTGGACAAAACATCAACGTAATGAGCTCCATGGCTTTGGAATGTTGAACCCAAATTTTCATTTAACCTTTGTACAAAAATGTAAAGTAGAACTTAATGATTTTCTATATTTACACAGTCGTTTAAAACCTGATACATTTCGTCGAACGTGAGGATATGTTAAAATATGTCTTATTTCATTCCTGTTCATCGGTTGCATGTCGAAGTAGGCTAGATACCTTGTAAATCGTAGTTTACATGATACAACGATATACTAAGTACAGACAATTTGTGTGTTTTTTTATCAGTAACTGGGATTTGTAATGTGAAATCTGGTAAACAATTGTTAATCATGTGTCTTTCTCCTTTTCTGTGTCATTAGTTCAGACAGTTGTTAATTTCCATGTCATCTAGGCTCTAGTGGAGAGTTGTCTCATTGACAATTATACCACATCTTCTTTTTTCATATCTAACTTACAATTGATTTGTGTTATTTAATGTACTGTCCTCATTCTTTTTCTTTTTTAATATGTTTTTTTTTTCAATCTGATATATCAGGAGCCTGCTTATCAAAAATTTCCAAATCAATATCTTAGGACATTATAAAGGATGACTCTGCGAACTATCTTACGACATGGCAGGCACATCAAGGCTTGACTAGGATTATCTGACCTAATACATGTTTGATAAACCCAATTAGGACAGAGATACGTTGGTATTCTAAACTAATGGCGATTCCTATGACAATAAAGACAAGTCCTGGTTCTAAAAACTGCTGAGATCAGCAGTCACCAGTACTGTATATGCAAAATGTGGTTTGTTTTAAAACCATATTAGAATTACTTTAGCGCTTCTAATTCGTTGATAATTATTTCATGAAGGCATTTTTCTTAAAAAGGGGGTTAAAAGAGTACTGATAATTTTTTATAAGAATATGAATGTATCAGCAAAAACATTTTGTAAACTTCTATCTCCTTGCTTCAAAGGGACGTCACGTCAATAGCCTTTCGTGGAAAAAACTCCCTTTTTACCGAACGTAATGCTTTCTTTTTTCTTATTTACAATTTCTATCTAAAAACTAAATTTCAAGATACTTGCATGACTAAAAAATACTTATAAATACAAAATACATAAACAGGACAGTCTCTTATATTAACTATTTAAAATGTTATGTTTTAAAGCCAATTAGAAAGTCTGATCATAAACACAATGCATGTGTATCCTCATTTCTTTTTTTCACAATACTCTTAAATTTTTGGTTGTCATATTCTGGTACGAATGTTAACACTACACTTGTTTTGAATTATAAATATATAACTATGCAAATTTTAATCAGCTGTAAATCATATTCATTTTAGTGTAAAAGTACATGTTAGAAGGTTTTGTTTTATAATTCTGTGCGCAAATGTGTTGGAATGAAGTAACATGTGTACTCGTGTACACTCATTCTGGTTGAAAGAATATGGTTCAAGGGCTTATTAGTCCACGCTGAGGCTTATATGGTACTTTCGGGGCACTACTTTTCTCATATTTATAATTCCACTCCAGCCCTATTTACATAGTAATATACAGGCAGCATTTCATGCTATATTAGTGCAAAATGTAGCTTTCAGTCTTGTTTAATGTCGCATGCACATTAATTGACATAAAAGTTATCATAGATATCAAATTTTCAAAATAGACTCGTACAAATAGTAACTTGGGACCCTGACTCACTACTCGGCAATGACGCGGAACTAGCAAATGTTGGATGCGGATTTCAGGCTTTTACTAAAACTTTCTTTCTACAATTGTCTAAATTCCTAGTCCGTGTAAGCTTACGGACAACCACTGTTTTTTTGCTGCAGCTGGTCAAGCAACAATGATGTGCTACGATTTGAAACACCTTGCTGGTTATATATTGTGATTTAGACGTCTTTTAGATTAGTTGACACTTCTCAATGACAATTATTATCCTACGGTGAGAAAATGAGGCCGTAAATTCTACATAAATGGACTGTAATGTTAATTAGAAGGACATAAAACAATTCACGCGTGGTGAAATATGTGACTCTCGTCTGCTCTTCCCTTTGTCAATGGCGGATCATTGAATATAAGTTATGTTCGTTTTAGCGGAATTTTGTGACCCTTTTCATTGGCCGATTACCGTTTTTATTTTTATTTATGATTAATGGAAATTTTGGAAGTATATCATTTTACAGATTGAGTTTGTGTCGATTATTAGATATAAAATCATTTTTATGCATAATTTAGAATTATTATATATTTATTGAGACCCACTGATATACTGGTGAATGTAAAATTTAGCAGTTAGTGCCGCATGAAGGGGTGTGGGCGTAGAGGGCGTACGCCAAATCTTGATTGGAAAAAATATAATTTGAGAGTAAAATTTGAAAAAAAAATATATAAATAAGCAGTTTTCAGCAATAACGCCCCCTTTCAAAAATCATAGATCCTCCCTAGGATATCACAAAACTTAAAATATCTTCTTTTTTATATATACAACGTAATATGAAACATTCAGAACGAACAGTCCGATAACCCCCGAAGTATTATAGGCCTTGAAATAAATGTTTATGAACATTTGATTAAAATATTGTGTTGATTCTCTGCCTGATAAAAGCAAGAGTTCACGTTTACATGAAACGAATTAAACAATGTTTTTTTTTGTTCATTTACAAGTGAAATACATTTTTTATCTAATAATTCTTTTTTTGTAAGTTCTCATTTTATTCTAAGGTCTCTATAAGCAGACATATATTATTAATGCCAAGTAAATACGTGTTGATGTTCGTACCTGCTATAAGTGTGCACAACAACAAAATATCAATCATTTTTTGTGAACAAGGAAATGAGGCATTTGACTTAAGACACATGTTAATTGGCTTTTAACAACCTATACCTGTTAATTATTAATGATCATTTGAAACACACCTTATATTTTCACCTAAAAATAGAGAACTTTAGTATCTGATCTAGAGCGATCAACCTTATTGCGTTACGTGCCGCTGTACATTTCAGAAATAGATATAGTTGTTGATTATAATCTGGAAAAATAAGGTATATATGGTTAATTCATATGTAATAATTCATATTTGTTGAATATTGAGGTCATGTAATTAATCTAAATAACACCTACTAGTACCTTTGATGTTGTGAAATATGACCTTGGCAATAGAATAATAGTTCTAGGCTTTGATTTGCTTATCAGCACTACAGACAAAAAACAAGAAATCTATTCTGTTTAACTCTAATTAAATAAAACTTGATGTCTGTTGTCTGACTGATATACTCTCGAAATACCCTATTACACTGAAACTGTAATAAATAAAATTATATTAAATTTATTTTCCACGCCATTAGTGAAATAGAAATAGAAATGATTGATTTGGGTGTTGTTTGTTTAAAGTCCAGTGGCAAATGTTTCATGAATATTGAATAACGAAAAATGAAAATAAAAATAATGTAAAAATGCGCCTTATTAATTCTTCAATCATTTGTAAATAACTGTGATATAAGTGTACCTGCAATTTGGCAATTTGTTGATTTAAGATGAACATTGTGATTAATTATAACTTTTTGCAATAGTTTTTTCACAGTGCTATTTGTCAATGTTATATATTAAATTATGTTTTGTATATTTTGTCACACTTCTTTTGACTTTTGACCCCACAACTAATTTATATAATAAAAATAAATCGTCAGCATATTTGTAGAAAAGTTTATCCTATATCAAAACAACAAACTACCAATCGAATTTATTCGTCATAATAAAGTACATTTAAACTATAACAAGAAAATGAAATAGCCTACCTACAAAACAAGAGGTTAAATAGTGACTATACATCATAATATAGAATACATGAATGTTTAAGTTGACAAATAATCATACTAAGTGTAATCTTATTTCCCGAAAACTCATAAATTCTAGACAACCAAATGGAATTTTATAACAACTTGTCATTTCACTCATAAGATATCCATAAATGTATATTGGAAAATGGCACGTCTTATGTGAATTCATCAGTTTGGTCCAATGCGTGGAGACATTTCTGTCCAAAGGCAAAACCTACAGAACTCTCCTGTGGTTACGGTTGTCAAAATGACTAGACCTTTTTGTGATTTCTGAGAGTTTACTTTGCTGTTTTCTCAGGTTTTCTGATGAATTTATTTATATTTAATGTCTATATATTCGTGATATGAATAAATGGATTAAAGGTCGATACTTTATAGAAAATACCCACCTTTTTAACCAGTATATATCACTACAAAATGATACAACAACTAAGTTGATGGAACCGCTACCAGAAAGTAAAAATTCCCGCCATTTTATTGAATTCCGAGTGAATTTGCAGAATATTAACTTATGATAGATGTGCCCACCCATTTCAATTTATTTACTGCTATATTGCTAATATAGGTGGGATTTTACCTTCTTTTAAAAATATACTTTATTTACATTTTCAGATGGTGCAGACGCTGACTCAAAAAGGTCACGGACATCTTACACAAGACACCAAACATTAGAATTAGAAAAAGAATTTCACTACAACAAGTACCTCACACGACGACGAAGAATTGAAATTGCGCATGCGCTTAATCTGACAGAGAGGCAAATAAAAATTTGGTTTCAAAATCGCCGAATGAAATGGAAGAAAGAACATAAACTTTCACATATTGCCAAGAACATGAACTTTTGTAATGCGCTGGAGAAAGCATCGCAACAACGTGACCACGAAATGAAAAGTGCATTGTAGGATATTATGTAAATTATGTCGCTAGTGGCTCTCCATAGGAGAACATATTTAAGTAAAAGAAACAGTCCCCGAGTGAATATTGAGAGCTAAAAGTGCTATTTGTAATTGTTATTAAATAGACTGAGAATTGACAGGAAATATTGAACACTGTATAGTGGGACTGTTTATAGCACGTGATATGGACAAACCAAGGCAGAGCATGATTCTACTATCATTTTATCATTTGAAATCCATTGATATTATACGAGAACACCAAGGTTGTACGGGTACTACTAATAAGTAAAGACTGCATTATATAATGGTCCAGTCAAATAGACCACTTGTAAAAGACAAGTGATTCTAATTAATGTAACAGTACCTTTTATACACAGCTAGTAAATCATATATGAACGATAGGCAAACTATTTTTTCTCCATCTGAAATTTTCCGAATATTTGCCCATTTTATTTATTCTCGGAAAACGAACCGCAAATACCTAGTTTATACAGAAAAAAAAATTAAACAAAGTTGTATAAAAATAAATATGTTCCATTTAGGGACAAAGTTGTATTGATAATATTAAAAACGTAATTGTCAAATGAATGTAAATATTTTCAAAGATAGCGAGTATGTAATTATCATTTGAAAATACTCTTCATAGTTTCTTTTCAGTTCGTCTTCATGCCATTACATTATATCAAATATCTAGGTAGTAAGCTACAGCCTCGGTTCCAAATCAGGGTAAACAAACATTTTGATGAATAAGAATATGTTGTTATATGTAATAGAATGTTATTTTTGTGTATGATCGGTGATGTTTCTTAATATGTCATATTAGATCCGGTATATGATATCAGCAATTATTATATATTTTAGTTTTACTACAAATCGATTGTCATTTTTTACATGAATTATCTTCCTTCAATTGTTCAATAATTTATTTAAATTATCTCCCTTCAATTGTTCAATAATTTACATAAATATCTCTCTTCAATTGTTCAATAATTAACATAAATTATCTCCCTTCAATTGTTCAATTATTTGATATAAATTATCTCCCTTTAATAGTTCAATATTTTATTTACAATCGAAATAATGTTCCCAATTCTGGTATTATATGTATTAGGCATGTGTCATTTTCTTGTAATTTTACTTTTGCTTTCACGATATGAATCAATGTCTGTATTTGTCAGATAATCGGAGCAGTTCACGTACGTGTAGGTTCTAGAAGCACATGCCAGAAAACGTTGGATGTTAATCTTGTGTATACTTTTTATTCCACAAGTACTTAGTATTTGAACATATGTGTCACAATGATCCAGCCATTTGCAAATACTCTTATACTATAATACCTTATGTTATTTAATATAAAAGATAGAACGTCTTTTCCTGTCCAAAAGTAACGAGAGTTTGGACAATTTTTTGGAAAAATTTAAACTTTTAAAATTAAGAGTACTCAAAAACATCACTTTTGTTCATTTTTATTATTTTTCCGCTATAAAATCAACAAACAGTATATCGTCATATTTGTCTTTGAAATTTGGTTTTGGTGTTATTGTAAAGCTTATCAAACTAAATTTACTGTGGTTCTAAAATTGTGTTGGGGTGCATTGTAGTTTTGCAAATATTGAGTAACCAGGTGCGAGTATAGTAAAATACTCTTTATAATTATAAAATACTATATATTATTTTCTTCGCAGTGCGCAAGGAAATATACCCTAAAGACCAGAATTTTATGTAAAAAGACACGTTTTTGTGTAATTTATGTTTACTTGTTTGTTTGTTTATTTTGTTTTTGACAGTCAATTGTCTATGATGATAGATTAATGTTATATTTTACTTTTTAAACCATTAACTGCCATTAACACATGACAGAGGCAAAATCCCTTTGATCTTACTGTGGTATAATCTGGATAATGCACGGGTCAGGTGTGCATTAACTACTTCAGTTATTGCACAGGTCACGTCCTTGACAGATGATTATTGTACAGTACTTAATGTTTATTGATTCCATTGCTACTACAGATTTTTGTTTTTCTCTTTTTTGTAAGAAATATCAAGTGGATACATGTATCTATACTCGGACATAACAATAAGTCACTTGATAAAACATCAGAATAGAAAACATACAAAACAAATGTAGTAGCATTACAATCAACAAAATACAAATCTAAATAAGATAAAGAACACAGTTTGATTTAATACTAAAATTATTTTTCCATCAATAAAAAAAAATTGTCATTAAAAAAAATGAAAATAAATTATCATCGACATCTTCCTCATTGTAGTCTTGTTATGTAAGTTATCAGTGTCACAACCCGCTTTTCATACATTTCTATGTACGGCTTAAAAACGACGAAAATTAACAATTCAGTGTTAAACATTGAGAAAAAAATCTGTGAGGTTCACATCTTCGTTACAAAATTGAACACGCAGTTTTGAAAAGAGCTGTTGCTTGGCAGTCCTCGATATTTTCCTTCTGGTTTTGAAACATTAAATGCATTTTCTGTATTTTCAATATCAACTTGTTCAGGAAAAAACTTTCGGATGAATGATTACCAAACACAGACTTGTCCCACAAAATTTCTTCCTGTTCAACTGAAATTGGATCTGCTTGTTTAACATTTATACCATACCCATCTGCTGTTAATTTTTTCATCTGTGCGTCAAGTATTTGTCTAAACCTCAGAAATCTGTCATCAGACTCGTTCAAAAAGTTAAGATTAGAAACACCTTGTGACCGCATTCCTCTTAGAAGTCCAGTTACAAGAAGATAAAGTGTTTTCGCTGGATATTTCTCTCCATTCTTTTTTCGAACTTCTACTACAAATTTTCCTAAAATGCTGTTAATATCTTGAACAGACAAATCCTTCAGGTTTGGTATAATTAAACCACTACCAATTTTAGAATTCTTCCAGTCTTCATAGACATTAACTGCCCATTTTGTGGTTTTCTTTGTGTTTTTGTTCTCAGCATCTTCAATAAGTGTATCAATTTCATTGTCTGTCATTTCTGCAAACCTTGGTTTGACTCCTTGTTCCTGATCTTTAGGTTTTTCATCCTAAAATGAGATAATATCACATAATTTAACACATCGCAGAGGCAAAATCCGGCAGTGGCAAATATTTCATGAATGTTCCGGATGAGAACAATTAAACAGTAAAACTAGTCGGAAGTTTCCGCAAATGATTTTACAAGGGTCTAAGTAGCGGATCCAGAACTTTTTATTAATGGGGGAGGGCTGACTGACCTAAAAGGAGGGGGCGCGCGTCATGTTTCAGTGATTCCCTATATAATTAACCATTTTTTTTTCCACAAAAGAGGGACCCGGGACTCAATCCCTTGGATCTGTCTATAGGTCCACACCTCAAATCATGAAATAATGGGAACTTTTTATTAAAGGGGGAGGGCTGACTGACCTAAAAGGAGGGGGCGCGCGTCATGTTTCAGTGATTCCCTATATAATTAACCATTTTTTTTCCACAAAAGAGGGACCCGGGACTCCATCCCTTGGATCCGTCTATGGGTCTACACCTCAAAGCATGCAATAATGGCTCTGCGCGTGGCAGATAATTCTAAAAAAAGACGTACCTTGACATTTTGGATCTTTCCGTTTTCCGAAGGAACTTGCAACCATAAATCTAAGTCTAGTCCTAGGTCAAATGAAACAGCTGAGGTGTTGATTAAATCTCCAGATGCATTCTCATCCAACACATTACTAGGAAACTCTCCAAAAAAGTCCTCTATATTTACATTTCTCAGTTCCATTTCATCCTCCAATGTTTCTAATACTTGTGATAAGATCATATCATCCTCCGATAATTCATGATGAAATCCATCCATTGCAACGTCTTGTTGGGCGGATGTGATTTATGCGGGAAAATCGTTGACGTCGTTGACGTCATGTGTTAAAACAGTTATTGGCCAATCAAATCGGTATATGTTTTAATTTGCACAGCACGAGATGACCCAATAACCCGAACTCCTTCGTCGTTCGGGTTAAACAGGGTCACTCGAGCTGTGCAAATTAAATCCCATATACCGACTTGCTTGGTCAATAACTATAACATGACTACTTCAAATAAAAAATGAATTGTAATTATTTTCTATCATTTGCCAAACAGAAAGTCAATCAGCTGTTCTTACATTTATTCTGCTTATTGCTGCAAAACTTTGGTCTTGAACCTACCCGATGAAGATTTTTTAATCAACGCCGGTCCGGCGTGAGCTATGAAATCTACTTCAACGAAAACAACATCAATATGACAACATGGATTTCCAAAGATTTACAATAAACAAACCACACCAAAAATAGGACGAACACATACAAACAGCAAGAAAAAGACATACCGTAATATTGTAATCTACAATAAACCCGTGGAATAAACTTTATTGATACGTAACATACTCCGACTTGCTAGCTATAAAACCATGTTCAATCCAACATTTTCTACATAAGAAAATGCCTGTACAAGGTCAGGAATATGTCAGTTGTGATCAATTCGTTTGCTGTGTTTGCGCTTTTGATTTTGCCATTTGCTTAGGGACTTTCTTTAGTAATTTTCCTCGGAGTTATGTATTTTTTGTTATTTTACATTTATTCCGATGAGCGACGAATAACAGCACACTGTGGCCTAAGAATCTCCCTGTCACACTTTCTGTAACAATCTAGGGTTTGTCAATACCATTTTGTGTGTTTTCGTTTTGGAGGGGATAAGTAACAAAAATATTTCAGTTTGCAAAATCTTGAAATAAATTTTTGTTTATTATAATAGAATTTTCTAAACATTCTGAGTTAACTGTTGATTTAGTTTATGTAGTTGAATAGTCGGTTATGTGATGTTAATAATAATTTGCGTGATTTTTTTTAATACAAACAAAAATTCACAGAGTTCACATTTCACCAATATTATTCATTCAAAATTTCAAATTCTTTTAATTTTGTAAAATAGTATGTCAAATATTTCATATTAGAATTCAGGAGAATTTACTCAGTTACAATTTAACGACCAATTAAGCAATTTAATTTCTGAATGGACAATGGTAAGTCTTAAGATATCATCACGCAATTTTAAACTCCACCATTTGACTGTGACAAAATTGTAACACTTTTCTTGCAGGTGAAAGGACCTTGTTAATTCTTTATTGCATGACATTTAGCTTTGATACATATTAATTATATGTTACTTATTGTGCTTTTTGGTCTGGCATTTGACACAGAGGCAGTCGTGACATGGCCGAGGTCATGCATCCCGATGCTCTGTGTAATGAAGTAGGGAGCCTTCCGGATGTCACCTATTTCATAACTTCGGTCATAATGTAAAATTATTATATAGCACGCTCGTGTCATAGGAAATTGACATAGGACACAGGAGTACACTTTTTTTTTTGGCAAAACAAACACATTTTTATCAGTTTTTGTGTTCTGCAGGTGGACTTGTGTGTTCAAAACAATATGCTCACATTCCATATGCTACTTTACTATGCTTTGTCAACTACAAAAAGTGCTTGTAGGGTCAATGGTATATGTGACATGGTTATATACCAACCATTCATGTTTAGCATGGTCACTAGTATATTTATAAAAAAAAAATATTGTCGTTTCAGGAAATGAAAAATATTATTTGTTTCCATTAAAAATCCGGGGTAAATGAATTCAACTTTGGATTGAAACAAAGCATTCTTGTTCCTGTATGTCAATGGGGAAAATATATATGCTTGTTTATTTTTTTTATAAAACAACAAAAACTGTTTTTCCACTCACAAAAGAGGAATGGTATGTTTTATAATAACGGTTACTTTAAATATGGTGCCCATACATGTCAAGGTGCTAATAAATATCAAGACATTATACATATGTATGCTTACTATGAACATATTACAGATTGTGTTGATGAAGACCAAAGTCATTTAACAATTTCTACTTAAATCCCATATTTTTAAAGCTGTTACGAAAAAAAGAAGGCTTTAATAACAAGAGCTTGATTTAAGTGGTTGAGTCCTTTGTACTTTCCGTCGTGACTGGGTAAAGAAAAAGAACACCAGAAGCCAAGATTCTGTAATTTAGTGGTTGTCGTTTGTTGTTGTATATCTTATTAGTATTTCGTTTGTTGTTCTTTTTTGGTACATAAATCATGCCGTTGGTTTTTTTGATTAAATTGTTTTACGTTTTTTCTCGGGGCCTTTGTGGTTTGCTATGTGGTTTTGATTTTGTCGAACGATGACCTATAGTTGCGAACATCTATGACATTAAGTCTGTAGTGGATAGTTCATTCGGCAATCCTCGGTACAATCCGCTACTCTCCTTCTGTATGAGGGTACGGAATCGGCCGAGTTGAGACGAATGGTGGATAGTTAATTGTCTCACTTGAAATCATACTATATCTGTTTTATTCTTATCCTAGCATGTATTTTACGAGCAGTAATGAAGCCAGCCCTCTTTTAAAGCAGAGTCTACGTTGTCAGTAAAGTGACTTTAACCTTTGGTATATGTCTTGATATCAAACGAATCATAGGTACATTCAAATGTAACACAGAAAAAGAAAAGAAATAAAGATTTCAAAAGTATCAAATTAAGATCGAGAGATAATGGGGAGTATTGACCTGTAAACTTTGTTAACCCGGTAAACATTTTTAGTATAAGTGCATTCATGAGTGTTCTACGTTTAGCTATTCTGCAATTTGTTTTCAGAAAAAAAAATACGTTGTTTTTCGAATCGTGTTTTCATTGAGCTCTCCTACAGGAAAAAACAAAACTTATGGTTTAAAAAAATCAAACAGTACGATGGAATTGTCCTCTGTTTTTTTAGGATACAAAAGAGGGCCGACAGAAACCAGAGGGACATTCAATCAAACTTACATGTAAAAAAAAATGACAACGCCATTGCTAAAAAAAACCAAAAAGACAAACAATAGTACACAACATAAAACATAGACTGAGCAACACGAACCCAACCAAGAACTGGATGTAATCACATGTACTCTGGAAGGGTAAGCAGTTCCTGTTCCACATGAGGCACCCGTCGTGTAATAATAATCTCCGCTGCATGTATATGATATCCCAACAAAGCAAATTAAATTGATCATACTCCGAAATAACGATAAGGTCAATCCGCTAATCTAAAAAAATAAACTGCTTGTATCGTATAAGACTAAAATATGTAAATCTATAGCAAATACATACAGATAGGGTCACACGTTAAAGATTGACACCATCCAATTTGTCTCTTAAACTAACTATATAAAGATTGACACCATCCAATTTGTCTCTTAAACTAACTTTATATAATTATACAAAAAATAAAGAAACATCGAGAGGAAGCGCATTATAAAGATGTTCTTACTCAACACTAGATAGATATAAGAAGATGTGGTATGTGGTTGCTTGAGAACAAATGGACTGATCTATGCCAGAACTGTTTTACTTATTACAGAGGATATGTGTGTGATCATTTCAGATTAAAAATGAACAGAAACGGGTGTTTTTTTCTTAAAATTATCAGAGATGTCCTATGTTTTGAAAATAGACAAGAAAAGGGAAGAAGCCTTTACGCAGTATTAAAAGCAGAAATTGTTCACCTTGTTTATGCTTGCAGCAATAATCTTTACATATGTCTCTCAAGCAACATTTTCGAAATTCTCATTTGCTGCATCATGTCCCCATTCGTTTAAGTTTTTTATTTTACTAAACTTGTCATTAAACGGTATCTGAAATGTCAATTTTTGTCCTATATGCAATAGTCATTAAATATATTTCAAATACATCCAATAAAGTGTAAACTATATAGTATAAACTATAGGTTAGTATTGATATACCGGTATCCAAATGACAAGCAAGCTTCAACATTCGATGTGTACAGTCCTTTTTATACTTTTATTTATCGTCCAGTGGCAAGTATTTCACAAACAATGAAGACAAGAGAGACATAAATATATAAAAGGGAGTATTGACTCTGCGTAATCCAACATACCATCAGTATTATTTTTACAACTACATGTGTATAGTGATTGTCGTTTGCTTAACGCCCAGTTTCCAAAACCCTCACGAGTGAGAGAGACCAAGAAAAAAAGTATATATTTGAAAAGAAGTACAGGACTCTGTAAATGCAATATAAGAACAATATTATCGTTTCAACTGTTTTTGGCGATTTTCGCTTGCTGATCGTCCAGTGGCAAATATTTCATAAAAATTCAAAAGCAAGAGACACAGAGATAGATAATGATTATATAAAAAGGAGTATAGACCGTGTATATCTAAGGCAGCAACCATTTGATTTTCGGGGGGGGGGGGGGGGGCTATGGTTTTTTTTGGAAAAAAAAGTTTGTTTTCAGGTTTTGGTGAAAAAAATAATTTGTTTTGGACCCTGAGAAAAAAAAATTGTTTGTTTCACTCTCAGCTCCCACTATATGTAATTCTAAAATTGAAAGAAAAAAATTGTTTTCGGTTTGTCGCTAAAAAAATAGATTGTTCTTCGCCGAAGGCGAAAAAAAAAGTTTGCACAGAAAAAAAAACCATAGCCCCCAAAAAAAATCAAATGGTTGCTGCCTAATTTAAGAACATTATTATCATTTTAACTTCTTTCACAAATTATGTTTGCTCATTTCCAGGGCAAATATTTCATAAACACTCAAGAGGAGCAAGACAGAGTGAAAGAAATATAATAAAAGAGTATAAAACTCTTTCAAATGCAAGGCATTGGTGGACGAGTGGTCGTTTGAGTTGTCCAACAATAAAAACTGACCACCACGAGATGGCCAACAGTGCTGAAAGTGGAGTTAAACACCAATGAAAATGAATGAGTACAACATACCAACAACATTATCTTTACAACTACTTTAACGGTTATGTACTAAGATGTATCTTATACATCATCGAGATGCACTTAAAAGGGTCAAAATTATTGTCTGTTGCGTATCATGTATATCTTAATCTTAAAATAACAATCCAAGTAGAAATGAAGTAATCCTCTTAATTTATGACCCCTTTCAACGCATAGCTAACGCAATCTTTGACAAGCTTCAAATTGTGCTAATTTAGTGTCATATTTTTGATAAAAAGGCAAATTGTTTACATTTATAAAAGGGAATAAATCTTTAGTGTAAGAGTATTCCTGACGCTTTCAATTCAACATGTAAATAATTCATTGAGGAAAATGAAACCATCTTGTGATAACAGTGTCGTCATTTAGTGATAACGAGGCTGGAACCGACAGAGTACTTAGTACGGAAAGTTTTTTTGGGTATAAATAATGATGTCATTTTCCCCTGCCAAACACTGATTAAAAATATCATATTTCCCTTCTGTTTTGATTTTTAAAAATAAACCTTAAGGTCAGGAAAAAGGTCATATTCTTCAGGTTTTTTTAAAAAAAAATATTTTATTTATTATTTGATTAATTGATTGTTGCTTGATTTACTTCCAGTGGCAAGTATTTCGTGTTGATTCTAGACAACAACAAATTAATATTGGTACAATAAGTAGGTTCTGCACAGTAGATTGACGGAATTATGGGCGGGAAATTTGATTTGTCAATGGCAAATGAAGATATACTAACCTAGCCTGGGGTCCTGGCTAATCTTGTCAGTAACGCGCAGCTAGATATCGGGCCGGGATACCAGGCTAATACTAACCAGCAAAAGAAACGATACAAGCCAATGTATTGTCTAACTGTAACAAAATGAATACGCTGTACCGAGCTAAATTATTGCCAAATTGGTCTCATATTTACAGTGTTATTTTTCTTGCAATTTTTGTTATTTTAAAATTGTATTTTTAACCAAAAATTAAAAAATCAATATTTGAACTTAAATCTTCCTATACTTTATGTATTTTTTGCTGAGACCATTGAATGCTTTTTCAGATATTTGAATACTTAATTCTCATTTTTTGAAATCAAGTGACGACTTTTCTCATAATTTTTCGCAAAAATAAATTTAACCCCTATGTGGAATAACACGATATTTTCTCAGTTTCAAATTTGGTTAAATTCTTTTAATCAAATGCATTTGCTTTAGATAATTTAACAGTTGCTTCTATTCATTATATTTTATGATAAGTTGGACTTCAAACTTGTGTTTCGTTACTTTTATAATATCGTTTGACTAGTATACATAGTATAAGGACAGAACTTTGCTTTGCATAAGAACAACTCCGAAACCCTTAAAAGATTGTCGCCGTTTTTTTTTTAATTTACAAAGAGTCATGTTCTCTTTAAATGAAACATCAAATGTCCCGTCCTATTCAGATCGCCCGTGCCTGCTAATATATATATTTTAAAAAATCTTTGAATTAAGAGCCAAACGGAGGCCAATAGTTAGAATGGATCTTTATGTCGGATTGGAGAGTTCCAGATGACCATTATTTATACACCCCAGTCACAAATTATATAATATGAAAATAAAAATATTCAAAAGGGTTTAATCAAATTCTTATCTTGACAAAGACAACAAAATGAAAAGATAAGTTCACAAAAGATGAAAAATCAACCAACAGACACCTTAAGACTGAAAAACACCAATTCCAACCAAAAAAGCGTTTTTCTAAGTTGTTAGGAAAGAAATTCTCGCTTGTCTATGATCCTGATCCTGATCATCCATTTATTCCAATTTTATATTTTTACATTTTTTTTTAATGTGCTTATTGATTGCATTGATTTTCTATTTATAACATTTTTCTGGTCTATCTCCTAAAATGACTACATCAAATCTAATGGCTTTACTTGCTAATAGTTATCAAAGGTACCAGGATTATAATTTAGTACGCCAGACGCGCGTTTCGTCTTCATAAGACTCATCAGTGACGCTCATATCAAAATATTTATAAAGCCAAACAGGTACAAAGTTGAAGAGCATTGAGGATCCAAAATTCCAAAAATTTGTGCAAAATACGGCTTATAGGTAATCTATGCCTAGGATAAGAAAACCAAGGCTTTTTTTTTTCTTTCCCTCATAGTTTAACTAAGCATCTGTAATAATTAACACTACATTAAAACCAAACCGTTCAATGAACTTTTTACAGATCTATAAATAAGTTTTTAAATGAACATACAAAATAATAATTAAAAATACAAAAATAAACCGTCTTCACGCTCAATTAATATTATCCCCACTTAAAGCTGATTGTATTCCATTTTCTATTCTTTCATAGTAATAATGAAGCGAAAAATATTGCATGATAGTTCAATGTTATCGACTATCGTGTGTCGCACCTCGTAAATTTAAAAAATACTTTTTGGTTCAAATCATGAAAAGGACAAAACCATTCTGTTATTTAACACTGTCAATCAAAATTGCAGGTGCAAATGACTACTCGGTTAGAAAATTTGACTTTTTATATACATATCTACCCCTGGTGTCATTACGGGCAGATTGATCACCGATAAGGACGGATCTCGTGAGAGGATATGACGGGTCTTCATATGAATTCGTACAGATAAAAAGAAACACGCCATTTATAACATTTGTGACCTGTTGTATTGAACAATCAATCAACAGACAATAGGTTATCTGCCCTTTGAAGATGTGCGCGTCAAATCTCGTTTATTTTTATCTGACGAGATCTATATCTGTAATATTTTGTAATTAGCAAAGATTCCTTATTTGACAGTCTAATGAGATAACAGTAAAAATTGAATTTTAGATATAATAAGGGATTTCTCTCCCATTCCCTTTTAAAGACTTTTTTTAACTAGACAATACTTTCTAGTCATATTCATTTGTATTTCGCTTACTGAATATATTCAAAGAAATTTTATTTTCGTTTAAATTATTTGGCCAATGATTGATTGAATAAATGAATGAAAGAATTACTTTATAAAAATGTGTATTATTTATAATTTTAGACGGGATCATTATTGACCTCATATGGTTTCAAGAATCTTTTATTTGTATATTCATTTTTTTTTTTTATAACTCATATTTCACTTTTTGATATCATACATAATCTAGTAATTTTTGCTTCTGTGATAGATATATTAAACCTTTAAGAAAAGATGGAAAAAAGAAAGACCTTGTATTTAAGTGCAGCTCCATAATTTTATCGTAGAGTAGGGAAAAATCAAATATTTTTTTCGGAAAACAAAATTCTTGGTAATTCAAAATCAATTTCATCCATTTTGCAGAAAAAAAGTTTAAAAATTGTTAGCATTGAATGTTAAGGTACAGAAGCCAGATGTGAATAGCGCCTTAAAATAAACATCCACACAATACAAGTACAGTGTGCAGATTTTTAATTCCTGGCCCGCTTGTTCACTACATGTATAACTCCTGTTAAGGGAATTCATTACCGACTTTTTTTTTTATCTGTTAACAAATTTTTAGTGCAAAACAGTCACATACACTTTTGCATCATCTTTTTACTAATCCAAGTACCACACAGTTACTGACCACCCAGATATTTCCTTTCAAGTTAGAGAACATGTAAAACTGCTTTTAATGGGATGTTTCTGAAAGTTGACAAATTTTACCTACAAACATACTACACAGTTTACGAATACCGTTTCCATGTCACACAAACTTCAGGTATATGTTGACTTCAGGAAAACATCACAAATATACAATAAGTAATGGGCGACTACATCTTGTTCGTCTGTCAATGGTACATGGTCGAAGACGTAGAAACAGTTTAATCTGACCCCATCGTGTAATGTGTCAGACTTATCAATTCTTTAATTTCCATTGACGTGTGGCTAACATGTTTTAACAATACTGTACTGCACTTTTTAAAACAGACATTATTCCCCCTTTAATCTATTTTACTATCCGTTGTTCTTTAATATTTTCTGGTATTGAAATAAGTTTTTTTTTCTTTACTGACAAATAAAGTTATCGTTTTATTTGATCTGTTCTGATTTCCGCTGTTGAACTAGTTTAAGTCCTCTTGCAACTGCTCGCCCTGTAGCAAGGCATCCAAAATCCGGCGGATACAACCAGACACCGCTGTATACTCAAATTGAACAGCAATCGGTATGTCTTCATTTTTTCTTCTTCTTATGTTTGTTTATTTTTAATTGACCCCAGATTTGTTTCATTGTTCAGTATGATATTTTTTTCTGGTTTAAAAAAAGTTTAATTTAAATTATGATTCCATGACTTTTTTTTTATGAAAAAAGTCAAAGAAAAAGATATTTTTTGTTAAGATGCCAGTTAAGATATATAAGGTAACAATTTTTCCATTAATGACCGTTTTTATTTACACGAACAAAATCCATTAGTTCAATAGTCAGTACATCTGTACTGATTTAAAACAAACTTTTTTTAAATTGTCCGTTTAATTCTAGAAATTATTAACTAACATAACTTCATCATACAACGTTGTCCTTAGATGGATTTGGTTAATATGTCCAGATCCGTTTTGGTCATATATAGTTCTTCGATTGTTTCGGCTTTAAGCGTTCCTAATGAAGGTACATCCAGAAAAAGCGTTTCGGATGCAAGATATAGTGTTGTTATTATATTTTGCAATTCGCTTTCTGTTGTCGTTTTATTTAAAATGCATATGGATACTTATAATACATCAAGTACTGTCTTATTCAGGGACGATCCACAATGAATCATTGTCATCATGAGATATCTCATTGACGGACGAACCATAATGAATCATTGTCGTCATGAGATATATCATTGACGGACGAACCATAATGAATCATTGTCGTCATGAGATATCTCATTGACGGACTAACCATAATGAATCATTGTCGTCATGATATATCTCATTGACGGACTAACCATAATGAATCATTGTCGTGATTAGATATCTCGCTGACGGACGAACCATAATGAATCACTATCGTAATGAGATATCTCACTGACGGACGAACCATAATGAATCATTGTCGTGATGAGATATTTCATAGACGGACTAACCATAATGAATCATTGTCGTGATGAGATATCTCATTGACGGACTAACTATAATGAATCATTGTCGTGATGAGATATCTCACTGACGGACGAACCATAATGAACCATTATCGTCATGAGATATTTCATTGACGGACGAACCATGATGAATCATTGTCATCATGAAATATTTCATTGACGGACAAACCTTAATGAATCATTGTCGTCATGAGATATCTCATTGATGGACTAACCATAATGTATAATTGTCATCATGATATATCTCATTGATGGACTAACTATAATGAATCATTGTCATCATGAAATATCTCATTGATGGACTAACCATAATGAATCATTGTTTGTCATGAGATATCTTATTGACGGACTAACCATAATGAATCATTATCGTCATGAGATATCTCATTGACGGACTAACTATAATGAATCATTGTCATCATGAGATATCTCATTGATGGACTAACCATAATGAATCATTGTCGTCATGAGATATATCATTGACGGACTAACTATAATGAATCATTGTAATCATGAGATATTTCATAAAATTGTGTTCCAAAAACTTAACGCTATCAATTTAAAAACTAATTTTGAACTATTTATCGCAATATATTTGTATAATTGTCATTTTGAATCAAACGAGATATGGTTAACAGAAATAATCAATAAACAGAATAATACAAGGTTATATTTAAGTTATTGCTTAATTAATTTATTTGTGTTGAATTATTTTGACAATATTGCGTAAACTGAAAAACTTGAGAGCCGTTCTGATTATTCAAGAAATTTCTTCTTTTTTTCCTGCAATTTTCAACAGCGGTTCATGATCGTATCCATTTGTATTCATACATAATGATAAGCGTCGGTTTTGGATGTGAAGACTTCAATTTGGTAGTTTTCACAGAGGCGGAATTTTTGTATGATTTTTATTTTGTTTAGAATATTGATGAGAATTAATCACGTAAATAGGGTTGTCGCCCTTTTCGTATTTTAATACGGTAATAATGGAGCTTTATTCCGTATACACGAGCAAAACTAGTTTTTTATGGAACGCCAACTTACACGAAACGTGTATTCCACGTTGATGTGTTTTTTTTTTTTTTTTGTAGAGACATAAACCATTAGTTTCAAAACGAATTCTAATCCTGTAAAAAACAAAAATATATATGTACAACAAAAACTAACACAGAAATTAGATTTGCAAAAATCTTTTCCAAAACGCATTCCGTGACGTTAATATATTCAAATATAGCAAAAAATGATTAGTTAAATGCAGAATTATGAAATATAAACATTTATCATAAAAAATGAACTAAGAAAATATTAAACGATTGTATATCACGCATTTTTCAACGGCCAAATGAATGTCGAATTGGAAATAATTTATAAATGGATAGAATAGCGCTTCCATGGGAACATTGAAAAAAAATGAAAAGTCATACATATATTGAAAACAAACTGACTTGTCCATAGCTGAATACTTATTATGAAGTTTTAACCTAAGAGCATTACTCAATTAAATTACCCAGAGCGGGCATGCTAAAAAAATCTGGTTCTAAGAAATGCCATTACGGAAGTAGTCGTAATGATTTTATATCTCTTTGAACAAAAGTATTGCGAAAAAAATAAACAGTGTGCATCATAGGAACTCGAATAAGATATTATAAAATAAACTGTGTCAATATATTGCATATACAAATTTAAGCCGATTTTCGAACACAGCGTATGATGTGCCAAACCGGTTGTGAGTATTATTTTTCAATATTCATAATATATATTGATTTAGTCTGGTTTGTGTTTTGCCCAGACGAGTTTAAAAAAAATGTACTGTCTGTATTTCTCTGTTGTCGAGATTACTTACATAGTTTAATATCTTACTTATTAATTGTTTGTTCAGGAACAAAATTAAGGTGGTACCCAACACTTTCACTAAAATTAATTTAGCTCGCTTAATTTTCATAAAATTTTGTCAAAGTATTTACTTTGACCCTTGATCAAAAATATAAAAATTTCAAAAATTTTGAACCAACCGTTTTGTCAGAAAAATTTCACTGGTTATATAGCAGTTTGACAAACACCAATTTTGATCATTGAGAAGCTTTAAATTCATTTTACAACACAATGTAATTAAAACGTTTAGCTGACTTTACAGAGTTATCTCCCTGTAGTGTTAGGTACCACCTTAAACGTACTAAACATAGACAAATATTGTTTATTGATTGATTGCTGTTAAACTATTTTCCCAAAGACAAAGAAAAGAAAAAAGACACATCAGAAAATTGCTGATTGCCTAATGTAAAGGGCCAAATATTTAAATTATACTCAGAACCAATAACAAAAGAATAAAACGAAAACAAAAAAATCCAAAGGGAGTTAAAACACCTTTTTTTCATTTTCGTAAAAAAAATCCATCTTGTATAATAAAACAAGGAAATATAACATTTTGTTGGAATTTTTTATGCTATAGATTTCTATTTTTTTTTTATTAAAAGTGTTAATTATTTTGTTTTCAAATTTAGTAAGTATTTTGTTTTTAAAGCAGATGATGGTTCAAATCGACATCATAGTTTACATGCTCCCACCAAAGAGCGATCCGATAATTTTGCAACTGTTGTGGCTAAGATACATGCTTAGACTGATATGGTAGGTCTGTAATTTTGAAAATGAATAATACGTGTGTGCAATAGTTCCCAATAAATTTGTTCTTAATTTTAATATTTTTTTCATTCTTTCAATAATAAAAAATATGAACACTTTTGATAAGAAAAGTTATTTAAGGACATTCAAGAGAAAATATTTGTTATTCATGATTTATTATAAATGATTTAAAATTATTTGTTATAATTTTCGTTACATATATGTCTATTAAATTTATACATATTTTGATTATTTCACCAATGTCTGTAAATTTTTTTTTTTTACAATGGTTATTATATAGTAGACGTCAGTTGAGTGTTATACATTATATAGTGTTATACTGTTAAAAATAACCACAATTATTTGCTTGGAATGTCATTTGAAATTAAGTATTTAGAGTCATTCAATATAGATGTTAACCAAATCAATTGGAACCGTCATAACAATATACCGTATACTCAAACCACAGTTGCCCTTTTGCACTAGCTATTTAGCCAAGTAAGCATTCCAAAGATTCTGAAACTAACCTATAAAATATTGTTTCTCAAGCTAGTAACCATGCAATTGTTATTTCCATGTACACATTATTAACCACTTATCTCGCTGAGATATCAAAATCTCGTTCAACTTCTTCATTTATGATTTAATTAATTTAGCATTTTTTTAGGGCCACTTCCGGTAATGACATGAACATGAAATAATGAAAAATTATTCGGACCCAATTTGTACATGTTGTTTCAATGATAACAGTGCTACAAGCACTGGGTCATAGTTTTTGTCGTATCTAATTTACACTAAACATATGATTTGTTCACGGTTGCTTGTGATTATTGTTTATGAGCTGCAAATATGCACAGCTTGCAAATATGAAATTCAACCCCAAACCGCTAAACAATTTTAACACATCAACACGCTTCAGTTAATAAACATATCGGTGTGCATATCATTTTAAATTTAAGATTTTATCAGGAGAAGACTACAGGAAACGCAATTTTTACCCAAGATCCTTTAGCTGACCTCGGTTTCAATATAGTAACTTGTAACTACTGGTACGGATTTGGAACACGCACAGATGTAATATCTTTAAAAGTGTCAACGCGTTTTTGGAAACAATGGCTTTTTACAGTCAATGGTATACTGGTAACCTAATATTGCAGTATAGTCTGACACGTAACACAAATTACAGCATAGGACAATTGGTTTAAAAAAAATGCGACCATTCAATCGTAAGCAAGAGTTTTAACGCTAGCTTGCACAATGTCACATAGTGCACATTGATACACGTTTGATACGGTTATGTAAAAAGTAAATTATTATCCAATTCCATGTCAACAATAATAACACTTGAAATGAAATGTACACCCAATTATCGCTGACATGTGGACGATTGTAATATAATGAAAGGAACTGGTTTCATCACAGTTGAATTCCATAGAACAGAGAATTGGAAACGGGGAATGTGTCAAAGAGACAACCACCCGTCTAATGAGCAAAAACAGCTCAGATCAATGCCAGTTTTTTCTGAAACAAAAACATGGAGTTAACATGAATACAAGTAAGTATGGATATCAATGGATCATCGACGTTTTCATCTATCGAATGGCAAATTTAGATTTATGATATTACAGCATCCGGTTGTACGGATAAGGATATAAATAACATGCTTTTTATGATTAACAAAACATACAAACAATCAGAAAAAATAGTCATCATAGATACCAGGATTGAAATTTGTAACGCCGTACGCGTGTTTCGTCTACAAAAGACCAGTGACACTCTAAAAAGGCAAAATAAAGCACGAAGTGAAAGAGCATTGCAGAACCAAAATTCTTATAGTTATGACAAATGCAGCTAAGGTAATAAATGCCTGAGATTAAAAAAAAAATAAAAAAAAATAAGCAAAAATGCAAATGATAAAAATATAAAAAAAAAAAACACAAAAAAAACCGTAGTATTTTGAAAATTCAAAAGATTCCTTTAAATTTCGAGATAAAGAACATGAAATATTGCCACTGGACATTCATCAAACAATTATCAATGCAATATCTGTCGGCGCTTTGTAAATCTATAGAAAACATTACTTTCCTTTCTGTATAAAAGAATCTTGTCTAAATTGCAATAAATATTTTTTTTAAATAGATAAATAAATGATTTTGGAAATTTAAAAAGTACGCCTTGATAAAATAAAGTTACAAAGACCATAAATACATCAAACTGTCTAAGAGGAATAAAAATCAGCAATACTTTATGCAGATTCTATTTAAAAAAAATGCATCTTATTTCAATTTTATTTATAAAAAGATCATTTCAAACATGCAATTTATCAACATTTCACATTGAACCTCCGAGTTAAGTTATTTTTAAATTATACAAACGAACGAATAAGCAGTAGCATTTGACAATTCGCACAAATGATCAAGTGTCTACATTAAGGGTAAACAAGGCAAATACGTTTTGGCAAATACCAGAGCAGAGAGGATTAATGAGACAAATCCTTTTGAAAATACACCGGCAGTGGTGACATTTGAACGATACAAGTGTATATATTACATAAAACAAAACGTATGCAAGATGTACTGTCTATCAGCCAATCAAAATCTAGTGTGTACATGCAGTATATGTAGGAAAATAATAAATCCCTGCAAACGAACAGGTCGACAATTTGCAGCTTTATTATAATTCGGACAGCGCTTTATAATAAATTGATCCTGCTTCATACTGTTCGACCGTGGTTAGAATTATATGTTAATAAAGGGCTTAATAAATGAGTTAAGGGCAAATGATACAGTTAAAAAGTAATCTATTCGCTAACAACGTGAAAGATTGTTTTTTTCGCGAATCAAAATAGGACATATCGGGAAGAGATACATTTTTCGACAGATTTTTTTTTATTATTGAGACTTATAAATCTGAAAACCAGTTTATGGGGCCCTCTTTTTAAAAATTACATCTTGTCATATAATTAGTCTTAACTATTGTAAATATATGATAAATTAATAGTTAAAAGCAAATAAGTATATAAGAAATATGAACAATCGTAACTCCAAAGGTCTTAGTCATGATATCCTAAATTCCACAAAACAGAAGGGGCTGAAAGTAAAACTTCTATGTGATAGATACGGGTATAATAATACTTAGGCAAATACCCGTGAGATATAATGTGATTGATCCTGAAGTGTATGTATTTTTTGTCATATTTGATTTGAACAGTAATATGAGCTGGTAAATTAACTTTAGTCATAAACGGTCATTTTGATTTTAACACTATCTGAACAGTCTGAACAAAAATTCAGTCATTTTTTAAGATTTAAAATACTGCAGTCAATTCAATACTTTTCAGACAATTAAGTTGCAGTCAATTCTGTACTGTTAAGTAGATTTTCCAGGTAATTCAAGAAGATAAGGCTGGACACGTGATTTATTAATATCTTATCAAAGTCTTACCTATTGTAAAAAGATAACATTGAAAGTTATACTCAAATAAGTATAGAAGAAACATGAACAATCGCAAACCCAATGGTCAAAAGTCATGATATCATAAATCACAAACACAGAAAGGCGCTGAAAGCAAAACTTCTGTGTGATAAACACGGGAAAATAATGCTTATGCTAAGACTTGACAGATAGATATTAAGGTCCGGAAGTGTATGCATTGTTTGTTGACCATGTAACAAATGCAATATTTGACTAGAGCAGTACTATTTCCACATAACAAAATGCCTGTGCAAGGTCCGGAAGTGTATGCATTGTTTGTTGACCATGTAACAAATGCAATATTTGACTAGAGCAGTACTATATCCACATAAAAAAAGGCCTGTTCAAGGTTAGGAGTGTGACAGTTGTTGTCCATTCGTTTGATGTGTTTGAGCTTTTGATTTTGGCATTTGTTTAGGAAATTTCCTTTTTGAATTTTCCTCGGACTTGAGTATTTTTTTTACTTTACTTTTTAAGAATGTAAATGATTTTCGTCTCATACGGTCATTTTTATCTTAACATCATCTGAAAGTCTGATCAATAATTTTTTCAGTCATGTTCAGTCTTTCAGTCATATTCTAAATACTAGTACTGCAATCAATTCAGTATTTTTTAGACAATTCAGTTGTAGTCAATGCGGTACTGTCAAGTAGCTTTTCAGACATTTCAGGATAATGTTGTGTGCAGGTAAACAACAACTACTAAAGAGCCTGAACATAGACTGACTTTACCTAAATGACTGCAAGTTAATTGTCTGATGAATTCTAGATTTACCACAGTGGTTACGTTTGGAAATTGACTAAAAGTTTTGTTGACCCCTCCTTACGGTCTGCGTAATGTTTCTCAATTTGTACGATATGTCCGTGTCTGGAGTGACGTTTTGAATTTTGATAAATAAAGGCAACAGTAGTATACTGCTGTTCAAAACTCATAAATCCATGGACAAAAAACAAAATCGGGATAACAAACCAAAACCGAGGGAAACGCATTAAATATAAGAGGAGAACAACGACATAACACTAAAATGTAACACATATAGACAAAATCCCACGAGAATAACAAATATAACATATATATAACATCAAAACCAAATACATGAATTTGGGATAGACAAGTACCGTGACACGTCTTATCGCAATGTGAATTTACACTCAAAAATAAGAGAAAACAAACGACACAACGTTATAATGTAACACACACAGAAACGAACTATAATATAACAATGACCATATTCCTGACTTGGTACAGGGCATTTTTAAAGGAAACAATGGTGGGTTGAACCTGGTTTTGTGGCATGCCAAACCTCGCACTTTTATGGCCATGTGAAATATAACATCAAAATGACAACACAGGACTACAATATAAATAAATTGGAGAACACAATTGACAAAGAATCACACGAAAAAACAGCCAACAAAAGGCAACAAGTTCAAAATTTTTAATACGCCAGAAGTGTATTTTGTCCACACAAGACCTATGTGTGACGCACAGATACAAAAGTTTGAAAGCCGAAACGAGTACAAAGTTGAACAGCATCGAGGACCAAAAGATCAAAAAGGTTGTGCCAAAAACGGCAAGGGTTTTCTGTTAAGTTACCAGAAAATCCCTATAATTTAGAGTAATTTACACTTTTGCAAACAGTAAATTTAACGTTATCTATATAGAACTGGTTAATTCTTAAGTCAGGATGTCGTTTAAAAAGTAACTACAGATTTTCGTAGTTACATATATTTTTTTTAACTTACTGTTCCTGCATGTAGTAAATAAAGGCAACAGTAGTATACCGCTGTTCAAACTCATAAATCCTCTTGTTATAATATTGTTTTTTAGCCATGCTACATTTTTAAAAGTTTATCAATTCATCATTGTGGTAAATTCCCTATGTAGTGTTTATTGGTATTTTGTTTTCCTTGGTTCAATACACAATGAAGCGAGTATTGCTGTCAAGTTATTAGGTTAAAACGTATATGTTTATGGTCCTACTTTCCCATATTTTAGTATTGGACAAGGTCATCCTTTTTTTAAAATATATATGGCATTTAAATCAGTTCATAACACTTGATTTTGTAACCTTCAATAGACTTTCCTATTTTGAATTTGCCTTGTAGTTGGTATCAGGACTTTGCCTTGGAGTTTGGTATCAGGACTTTGGCTTGGAGTTTGGTATCAGGACTTTGCCTTGGAGTTTGGTATCAGGACTTTGCCTTGGAGTTTGGTATCAGGACTTTGCCTTGTAGTTGGTATCAGGACTTTGCCTTGGAGTTTGGTATCAGGACTTTGCCTTGGAGTTTGGTATTAGGACTTTGCCTTGGAGTTTGGTATCAGGACTTTGCCTTGGAGTTTGGTATCAGGACTTTGCTTTGGAGTTTGGTATCATAGTATACTTTCTGGGAGCGGTTTTGATTTATATATTATGACACGTATTCAATTCAATTATGGACTTTGCTTTAAACTACTTATCTGTTACTGTAATAAGATATATACTGTTGTCTTATGTCATGTTGTTCGTTGCGTTTGTGCTCAGTATATATCGATCTGATGAGTTTAACCATTATTTCTACTGATTTTTGCAGTTTATTCTAATAATGTGTTGTTACACTTCTGTTATCGGTTATGGGAGGATCAACCCCCGTCCGATACTTAGAGTATGTAGTCTAGATGATGCCGTTGTTTGCCGTCTGTTATAATTATTGTTTTCTTTTATGGTTAAAGCCTTAATTAAGGCTGTTCGTATTTTCTGTATTGTTTAACGGTTCGTCATATTGTAGACTTTTATTGTTTACTATAGGTTACGGGTTTAACCTCATTGTTAAAACCCTTAACGTGTTCTTAATTGTTTTGTTTTTTTAGAATCCTTTTTATCTTTTTGATAGATACCTCATTGTTTATCATACAGTTATTGTCCGTTCGTTTAATGTGTTTTATCATTTGATTTTGCCATTTGATTAGGGACTTTCCGTTTTGAATTTTCCTCGGAGTTCTGTATTTTTATTGTGATTTTACTTTATACATTATATCGCATTTGAAGTAAATCAACAACAAAAAAAGCCACCCTAGTGACACTAAGTCATATATGAATAATGTTTGAATAACAATATACGTTAAGAGATGTTGGAGTTTTATTCAATTTAAAAACTAAGACCACTGGTTGTCGATTTTCGTCCTCGAGCATCACTGGAAAGACATTAATAGTTTAAATGCGCAACTTGTATAGTAAAATTGGTACCGTCTTTGTTATAACTCCCACTGGTCAATACCTTTGCAGAAGAACTGGTATCATTAGTCCATTTGATAGTACTTCCGTCCTGGAATACGTAAACGAATTTCGAAATCATTTTTATTAAGGAGTATATCTCATGCATAGCTCTTTTTTGTCTGAGTATGGCTTTACTTTGGTCCATTATGCTTTTATCAGATGTATTAGGTTTCATGGTTGTATTCGGTTTTTGAATTTCAAATGCACTGACCTCGATCATCACTGAGCAGACATACATTATAAAAATGCGCATCTGGAGTAGTTAAAATGAAACCGGTTGTGTCATCAGTTACATGATATGTGGACAATTTTATTTTATTAATATTTTTTGAAATCTCCCAACAGAAACCCCGTCTAAAATGAAGTTTTTATTCAATTAGACTATTTATTAGTTTAAACATCGTTAGGCTATATCTGCACAACGTTTGAACGCAATTTATTTGCTTGCTGACTTTTCTATTTGCATTCACAAAAACCATTGCACTTTCGCCAAATGCAGAATGACTTTATCTTAGATCAATGTAAATGGTGTGCATAAGAAAACAAGTATTACATGCACACTTTTATTTCTTATAACATTGACATTTTAAAAGCCTAATCATCACTTTATCTTGTAAACACTTAAACATTTTTTTATGTTCTACTCTGCTTTTTTACGTTTGGGACAATACCAATGGAACAATGTATTTCTTTATCGGTATTTCGTTCTGTCAATCATCAAACAATGAGTTCTACTTTGTAATATCATTTTCTTATTTCACTTTTTAATTAAGGCTTATTAAGAATATTTAAAAACCCATTAATTCGATAGTAATCTTTTTAGTTACTTTGGTCTTTTCCATTGCCATTCTAAGTGTTAAGAGCTAAATGTTCCTCAGGTTATCATTCCGAACGATTTAATTTTGAATTATGAAAACGTCTTTTATGTTATACAATTCCCTTCAAAAGCAGATCTGACATTTTACTCTAATATAAAGCTATCAGGAATTCTTTAAACTATTTATATAAAGAAAACAAATGTCCTACGTGTACTGCTGAATGTTTATTAACACTTGATTGACATGTGTGCAATTGGTTGTCGATTTTATTCTAACCGGAAGTGTATAATTGGTAGATAATTAAAAGATGATTACAGCGATATCGACATTTGAAGAAAAAAAAACGAAAAAAATATTGAATTGTTAAATTCTGAGTGTTCTATTATATCCTTTTATATGAAACTATAATTGCTTTGTATTTGCAATAGAAGTTTGATATTAGGGTATACATAGGATGGCCATGAGTTTGAATATCAGGGCAAAGTGCATCTAAGATATTTCTTCTTTTGGGAGCAATCATGTGTACTAAATAATGGCATTAACCCCCTAAAGATTGAAAACACAACGTCGGTTGGTCATTTCGCGAGGATTTCACAAGCCCAGTAGGCAGTACTTCGCTTCTGGCACTTAAATATAAATATTGCTTTATTATTATGGCACCCTCAACGGAGTTGGGGTGACGTATTGTTATTCTACGTTTCTTTTTTTTTCTTATTATTATGTCACCCTGACTGAGGTCGGGTGACATATTGTTATTGTACGATTCTTTTTTTTATTATTATTCCACACTTTTTTGTCCAGACTATTTCTGGGAATAGGATGGACCAATTGTTATGGAACTTTACCAAAATGTTAAAGACCATGTGCAGAAGTGCAGTCGAGGGTTGGCATATCCAACATGGCTGCCGTTGTCATGGAAACAGAAAGAATGTAAAAATATAATAGAACGTTCTAGAACATTGGTGTTAAAGTAAATCTACGAACATTTAATGTTATATAATGGTATTATATTATGGCGAGCACAATATAAAGCAGCAGTATGACTTTGGAATTTTCAAATGTTGCCATGGAAACTGTGCAAAAAAGGCAAAATTTTGAAAATTCTTCAAATCTGTATGAAACGTTACAGAAATGTTAACTTGTTAATCTAGATGCGGCTTTCAACTTTGGAATTTCCAAAATGGCTTCCGTTACCATGGCTGCTGTTAAGTGGCAATGGGTGGACCAGGGTGGCATCCGCTATTGCTTGCAATGGCAATTCTAGTTATGGCACCCTAAACGGAGTTTGGGTGACATATTGTTATTCTACGTTTCTTTTTTTCTTATTTTTAATATTATTTTTCTTCCACTTTTTTTGTCCAGGCGATTTCTCGGAACTGTATGGACCAATGCTGATGGAACTTTACAATAATGTTAACCACCATGTGCAGATTTGCAAATAAGGGTTGGCACTACCAAGATGGCCGCCGTTACCATGGAAACTGGTAAAATGCGAAAAATATCAAAATTTTCAAAATGCTCCAATCTTTCTAAAACTTTACAAAAATGTTAATAGGCATGTGTAAATCCGGTCTTTGATTTTGGAATTTTCAAAATGGCTGCTGTTATCCTGGCAATGGCGGAAGGGTGCCATCCGTTATTGCTAGCAATTACAAATCTAGTTATGTCACCCGATCGACAATGTCGGGTGACATATTGCTATTCCTCTGTTTCTTTTTCACTATTATTATTATTATTTTTCTTCCACCTGGTTTTGTCCGGCAGTTTTCTCAGAGCCAAAGGGACCAATCTGAATGATGGTGCACTATAACAAGGAACCCTGACTGTCCAGTTGCAGTGCAACTTTGGAACTAAAAAATGGCTGCCATCACCATGGAAACCGAAAAATAATGGAAAATTCCAGTTTTTGGTTTTGATGAATTATTTGGAAATGCTTTAACTTAGAATCATTATATTTTGATACAATGTAGGTGCCGGGCATATACTGGTTTTGGATGATTTTGGCAATCATTGGAACTACTATGTTGCCATGGAAACGACACCAAAAATTTCAAAAATATCAAAATGATCCAAATTTTTTGAAACTTTAGCATAACGATGAGCAACTTTGGTAGAAGTGGAATTTGGCGTTGGAATTTCCAAAATGTCTGCCGTTACCATGGAAACAGTGCATAAGTGTCAAAATGCTCTAAAAACTTCAGGGTTTGGTGAATAACTTTGGTATGCTTGAACTTAAAATCATCAAATTTTTATGCAATATAGTTGTCCACTATATACAGGTTTTGAATGATTTTGACAATCATTGGAACTACTCTGTTACCATGGATACAGGATCAAATATCTAAAAAATTTCAAAATGCTCCAAAATTGATGAAACTTAATATGATAGTTGACTGGCAAGTCTGGATGAGACTTTTGACTTTGGAATTTCCAAAATGGCCACCGTTGCCTTGGAAACTGCAAAAAAGTCAAAATTTCTCAAAATGCTTTGAACTTAATGAAACTTGATATTATTGTTAACTGCCAAGTACAGATGAGACTTTTCACTTTGAAATTTTCAAAATGGCTGCCGTTGCCATGGAAACAGCAGAAATGTGAATTTTTTTAAAATGCTCTGAATGTACTGAAAATTTACAGAAAGATGTATTGCCATAAATATATGTGCATTCACTGTTAAACCATTTTGAAATGGCTGCCGGTTAGTGGCAATAGGGGAAGGGTGACATCCGCTATTGCTTGCAATGGCAATTCTAGTTATTATTTTTATTCTTCCACACTTTTTTGTCCATTCTATTTCTCGGAATTGGCTTGAACAATATTGATGGAACTATACCATAATGTAGACCACCACATTCTATAGTGCAGTGAGGTATGGCACCATCAAGATGGCTGACGTTGCCATGGAAACGAAACAAATGTGAAAAAATCCTGTTTTTTGTTTTGGTGAACTGTTTTGATATGCTTAAACTCAGAACCATTATATTTTGATACAATGTAGGTGCCGGCCATATACAGGTGTTGGATGATTTTGGCACTCATTGGAACTACTATGTTGCCATGGAAACTGTACCAAAAATTTCAAAAATATCAAAATGCTCCAAACTTCATGAAACTTCACAGTAACGATGAGCAACATTGGAAGATGTGGAATTTGGCGTTGGAATTTCTAAAATATCTGTTGTTACCATGGAAACAATGCAAAAAAGGTCAAAAATTTCAAAAAAATTAAAAATGCTTTAAACTGGATGAAACTTTACAGGAATGGTCACTGGCATAAGCAAAGTTGACATTTGAAGTTGGAATTTTCAAAATGGCTGCTGTAACCATGGAAACAGCAAAAATGTCAAAAACTTCAAAATGCTCCAAACTTAATGAAACTTTACAAATATGATAATTTGAATGTGTAGATGCACACTTTGACTTTGGAATTTTCTAGATTGCTGCCGCTCGCCTGGCAATGTGGGAAGGGTGCCATCCGCTATTGCTTGCAATGGCAAATCTAGTTATTATTATTATTATTATGGCACCCTAAACGGAGTTTGGGTGACATATTGTTATTCTACGTTTCTTTTTGTTTTTTTTATTATTTTTCTTCCACACATTTTTGTCCGGTCTGGAACTCTTATATGAATGGACCCAAGAAGATGGAACTATACCATAATGTTAACCACCAAATGAAGATTTGCTTTTTGGGGGTGGCACTTTTAAGATGGCTGCCGTTACCATGGAAACGGAACAAATGTGAAAAAATCCAGTTTTTTGTTTTGGTGAACTGTTTGTATATGCTTTAACTCAGAATCATTATATTATAATACAATGTAGGTGCCCACTATATACAGGTCTTGGATGATTTTGGCCCTCATTGGAACTACTATGTTGCCATGGAAACTACTCCAAAAAATTCAAAAATCTCAAAATGTTCCAAACTTAATGAAACTTCACAGTAACGATGAGCAACATTGGAAGATGTGAAATTTGGCGTTGGAATTTCCAAAATCGCTGTTGTTACCATGGAAACAATGCAAAAAGGTCAAAACTTTGAATTTTCACAGAACATTCTAGAACATCAATGTTTAATTTATTCTAGAGACATTAAATATGGTATATGATTATGGAGGGGAAAAATTGCAGCGGGGGTTTGACTTTGGAATATTCAAAATGGCCGCCGTTACCATAGAAACAGCAAAAATACAAAAAACTTCAAAATGCTTCAAATTTATTGAAACTTATAACAAATGTTGCTCAGCTAATGTAGACTTGACTTTTGAGTTTGGAATTTCCAAAATGGCCGCCGTTACCATGGCTACCGCTCACCTGGCAATATGGGAAGGGTGCCATCCGCTATTGCTTGCAATTGCAAATCTAGTTTTTATTATTTTTCTTCCACACATTTTGTCCAGGAGATTTCTGGAAATCCAATGAACCAAAGTTGATGGAACTCTATTATATAGAGGACCCTTAGGTGAAGAGTTGCAGGCACCATGGAATGGTTCAAGATGGCTGCCGTTTCCATGGAAACTGCAAAAATGTGAAAAATTGGCAAAATTCCAAATCTTTCATTATAAGACCCAAGTGGATGAAACTTTGTGGAAGTGTTACATGGTATGCCCAGATGTGCATGCAATATCAAGAGGTTCCAAAATGGCCGCCATTGTCATGGAAACAGGGCGAAAGTTTAGCATTGACCGTATGGGAAAACACATAAAAGCTACATTTTCTTGAAGAATATAGCATCAATCCCAATGAAACTTTATAGATATGTAACATGGCATGTACCAATGTGGCACCTGTCTTTTGAATTTTGGAAATAGTAACTATTACCATGGAAACAGCAAAATTTTCAAAAATTTCAAAATGCTCCAAACGAGTTGAAATTTTACAACAATGTTAATAAACATGTGTAAAAGCCCTCTTTGATTTTGAATTTTTCAAAATGGCTGCCACTCGCCTGGCAATGGGGGAAGGGTGCCATCCGCTATTGCTTGCAATGGCAAATCTAGTTGATATTTGCTGTTGTAAAATATTTGTAATAATTTAAAACTGAAAAATGTATCTCATTAGTGTATTGCTCTGATAAGTTGTGCGAGTTTGCTATTATACTTCGGTTACTTTTTGCTTTTATCAGGTTCTTCAATGTTTGTATAAGGTTTTGCATTTTTAAATATTTTGTCATCCGAAACACATTTATGCGCATATGGTGTAGTATTGCCGTTCCTACAGCTTATCTTTAAAGAAAGAAAATGCATACAGTCAGTCAGTTTAATTGAAGTCTGGAGCTGGCATGTCAGTTAACTGCCAGTAGTCTGTTGTTATTTATGTATTATTGTCATTTTGTTTATTTTCTTTGGTTACATCTTCTGACATCAGACTCGGACTTCTCTTGAACTGAATTTTAATGTGCGTATTGTTATGCGTTTACTTTTCTACATTGGTTAGAGGTATAGGGGGGGGGGGGGTTGAGATCTCACAAACATGTTTAACCCCGCCGCATTTTTGCGCCTGTCCCAAGTCAGGAGCCTCTGGCCTTTGATAGTCTTGTATTATTTTAATTTTAGTTTCTTGTGTACAATTTGGAAATTAGTATGGCGTTCATTATCACTGGACTAGTATATATTTGTTGAGGGTCCAGCTGAAGGAATTTCTCGCTACATTGAAGACCTGTTGGTGACCCTCTGCTGTTGTTTTTTATTTGGTCGGGTTGTTGTCTCTTTGACACATTCCCCATTTCCATTCTCAATTTTATACAAAATATAGTCTTATGCCTTCATTTAAACATCCTTCGATGACGACTTTCGGGACAGATTTAGTGGCTGCAAACCCCAACATATAAATAGTGAGTACGAAAAAGGTTGGTTCACACATGGTTACCCTACTGTTCCAAATATTCATGCATTTGACAAATATAAAATCTACAGGAGGTTTTAAAACATTGAATCAGTATCACGGTGATTTCATAACTGCACTTTTCGATGACATCTTTAATTCGGCGTTATCATGGTTGAATCTCCAACAGATCCATAAAGTTCGATCACAAAGATTTTGGACAACAATAAAAAGTATATGTGACGTAAACCTAAGAATTGTTTTTAATTTATAGATATAACGAGAATATGTTGTTTTTATTTTAGTAATTAACAATATGGGCAGTACCTTGAAGTTCTACATGTCCTAAATTGAACTATATAAAACAAGTAATAATTTTATCTCCATTCTTATATAATGAAAACCCAAACCTTCTAGTATTTAAGCAACTAGTCTTTAGTCTTAGTTTTTGGTATCCGACTTTATGGACCCCTTTAGCAATGAAACTTCTTACGTGTTCAGGTATTTATACATCCATGATTTCACATTTCAGTTTTAGCGTCCATGAAGGTGGTTAACCTAGAAAACCGTTTCGGACGTACCTGATCTAAAGATTTTTTTTTATTGTTGGTTTTATTTGGGACAACATCCATAATGCGCCTCGAAATGAGGAAAAGTCACGTGTAAAAAAAAATCTCTGTGTAGTGATATTGGACATGTTTCTATTTTTTACAAATGACTGAACTTAACCATTTGTGGTGATTAGGAAAGTAGAGGAACATAGAATAAATGTGTAAAAACTATGGAGCTATTTGATGTGTTCAAAGTATTAAATTTTCAAAGAACTTTTTGTGTTAAAAAGGGGATATTTTACCACAAGGAGCCGCATCACAAAAGGATGTTCGGGGTATGCTAATTTACGGAAAAAGTAATTTCACTTCGTACCCCAAAAATGTAACCACATATGTGAAAATGTCACAGCTTCGAAACGAGCTATCATACATATCCAAGTTTACGATATGGACTGAGCTACAGGCAAAAACGTTACCATTACCGCCTATGTAAAACAATTAAAGATTTTGACCCATTTGTCATCGGGAAGAAGATACAAATCATATCTGGACGGGAGCCTCGGTGGCCGAGTGGTCTAAGTAGTTACTACTGTGATCACTAGCCAGTCAACACTGAGGTTGTGAATTCGAACCCGCTCGTATGATGCACTCGACTCCAATCTTGATTCACTAGGATTGTCAGTTTTTCTATAAAAGGTCGGTGGTTTTCTATGGGAACTCTGGCTTGCTCCACCAATAAATACTGACCGCCACGAAATAACTTATAAGCGGTGAGTCAAAGAGGCGTTAAAACACCAAACATCCAAAAATTATATCTATACTGATTTCATTAACAATATTTGCCAATTTGGACAACTTGCGACAATAATTCGAAATTATATGGATTTGATCCAAACCTAACAGGTGTCTTATTATATATATACATAAGGAACTGACAGAATTTACTGCATTGGACATGATTCCTTTTCATTCACATTGCTTTGCATTTTCCAGGAATGTTTTTATTTGGCATGTGCTTCTCATATCTAGAATGTTGGCCAGAGTCGATGGAAACCCCGTCCACGTATTTACTTTATATAAAGACTTTCAAGCATTATTTCAAGCTTTTAATGACATCTAGACGTAGATAGAAATTTTTCTTGCTGAAATTCTTGAGATATTGTTGGGTTTTTTTCTTGCAATTTTAAAACGCTGTCCCTTCCACCCCGTCCCTAGCAGATAAACCCGGATTAGGAAAACCACTATGTAATACTTTCGGGTTTTTCTACTAAAGGTATTTGGAAAAGTGTTTATTACTGTTTCTAGATTACTATGACACTTCAATATCTCAGAAAGAATGGTTAGTATGTTGGGGACTATCCGTAAATTTTCAATTCTGAGAGTAAAGGTTGGCCTTGCGATCGTGAAATGTACAAGAGGGGTGAAAGATACCAGAGATACCAAATGGACATTAAATCTCACAAGTTAGAAATAAACTGACAATGCTATGGTAAAAAAATTAAAAAAAAGACCGAAAAGACAAGCAACAGTATACAAAAAAACAAAGAAAACTAAAGACTAACACGAACCCCACAACACCTATGATAGATTCAATGTTCTCCAGAAGGATGAAAAGACCCTGCTCCACATGTGAAACCCTCGAATTGATCATGCATGTTCAACTAGTTACAATAACAACACCGCCAAATGTTTCTGTATCAAAACAACAATCGTGTTATCAATAGGAGAAAATTTGATGCTATTTGAGAATGATTGAGAGAGAAAAAAAATCGATTTTAACAAAACAAATTTCTTGATAAACAAGTTATCTATAAGTATCTGTTTTGCTCCAAATCAAAGATTGTCTGATACTTTCAATCGGTGTTTTGAATTTGGAATGAGAAATACTGGCGTTTAGGGTGGAAGAATCAAATTGTTTGAATAATTTTGCATTATGAGATATACTTAAATTGTTTATATACTGTTACATTTCTTTGATTTTTATAGAATTCACAGTGTTTTATGTGGATGATAAAATCCTTATTTAAAGAATTTACAAAATCGATTGAATGCAAATGTAATGATATCATGACTAGAATATAAACTTTATAATTAGTCAGAAACTAGTTAAAACAACAAGTACATACTACCTGATTTTTATAACAATTATACATGTATTAAACTATCTAAAGGCAATATATGTAATTCATGTTTTAAATTCTTAATGTTTAACCATTTTTCCACTAAAATAAAGGCAACAGTAGTAAACAAGTGTTCAAAAGTCATGAATCGGTTAGGGGGGAAAACGGGTTACAAACCAAACTTGAGAGAAACCTATCAACTATAAGGGGAAAACAAAGGACAACAGGAACACCAAAGTGCATCAAAAACAAACGCCAACATGCATAGAAACGAACTATTTGATAACAACTGTCATATTCCTGACTTGGTACAGGATATTTTAAGAAAAATTGTGAGTTAAACCTGGTTTAATTGTATGCCAAATCTTCCGCTTTATGGCGATGTAAAAAAAATATCGCTATAAAACTACGTGACAGATATACAGCACAAACACACGCAAGAACAATCACAACAGAGAAACGCACAAACAAATAATATAATAGTCGACACAACTTGCAAACCGCAGAACAACACGAAAAATTTGGAAAAACACTTCAATCAGGATTGTTATTTAAATACTAAAATTACGTGGACGTTTTTAATTAATTTGGATGTCCAGCATTTTGACTATATCTTTTGTTACGAGATTTTAGAAAATATTTTTAAATCAAGGAACATGTCTACCTCATACAAAGCTTTGATTCCTTGTCCGGCATTATCCATGTTGCTTGTCCTTTCTTGTTTATAAGATTTGGATTTTCAAATATTTCAGCCTCAAGCATTACTGGAGAGATACTTATTGGCGAAATGCGCCTCTGTGAGGTAAAACTGGTACCGTTTATGTTATTCTTAACTTTATTTTAATCAATTATTATTGTTGTGACATGTATATTTTATGGTTTACATATTGTAATGCGCTATTATATTATTTTTTTATTTAATTTCTCCCCAAGTGTTGTTGTGGTTATTTTTACTGTATTCCCGTAAAGTAATGTTGAAATTGTTTTGGTATTTTTAACATTGCCATACAAGCGGGATTTTGGTTAGCTATGCATCCAAGTTCAATTCACCATTTGTTTTTAAAATGTCCTGTACCAAGTCAGGAACAAGGCAGTTGTTATCAAATAGTCCTTTTGTTTGTTGGCGTTTGTTTTTGTTGCAGTTCAGTGTTTCATATGTTCTTCTTATAGTTGATGTGTTTCCCTCGGTTTTGGTTTGTGAACCTGATTTGTTTTTGCGTTCTTAGTAATCGATTTATGACTACTGAACAGCAATATACTACTGTTGCCTTTATTTAGAAGGATGCAGGTTTTAAATGCATGCTTAATATTTAACTTTTCCTTAAACCCAATACCCATATCAATCTGGTATAATATTGTGCTGTGTATCATGCTTGAAAGACTTCAAATGGCTTATATGAAAGAGTTGATTAGAAAATTTACATTTGACCAAACATAGGTCATCTGACCATACTAGGGGATACCATTCCATTCCATTGATTCCATCCAACATTTCATTTTGAGACAACAGAGCTTCATTAATAGTTCAGAAATATTCACTGAGGCTTAACGTTTCAACAGTACAATGAATTAAAATTCAAAGGGAAGTAAAATCTGAAACTGAGGATAAACTATACTATTCTATACATGTGACTACTCGGATTTTTCTATTCCTAAGCTAACGCCAGTGATTTGTAATACAAATATTTAGTGAGTTGTTAAATTCAGATTGATAAAAAGACACATTACGGTGGTTAATGAACAAGTAAGGGTTTAATTGATAAATTTTGTTTGTGATTAACGTCACTGTCCGCAGTATTTGATTTTTTGGCGCCAGTGTTTTTTGGGAGAGGATACCGGTGTGCTCGGAGGGAAACACCGACCTTCAGCAATTCTACTAAATTAAAATTGGAGTCCAATCTCCCACCCAATCTCCACTTGCGTGTTCGCATTCGCACCCTCAAGATTGAAAGGCAAGGTGTTGTAAACGAACAACTTGGTATTTTTCATATGAATTTTCAAATCGCTCGATGACAAGTGATTAAAATCTCAATCATACCCAGGGGATAAAAAATCAACAATTAATGCGCGAAAGGGAGGTATTGCAAGGTGAAAAGACCAAAATAAAGGGCAGGCAAATTTGGGTGGCACTGGAAACAGAGGATACAAAAAAATATAATTAATGTTCCCTTACAAACCGGTGAATTTCAAAGAGTTGATGCAAAAAGCGTGACAATTTATCTTCTAAATCATCTAATAAAACGTGTAACAAGTCATGAATATAACAGTTGTTCTTCACCCGATGGATTTTATCATTTTTTATGGACTTCCTTTTTTTAAATTAGCCTGGCAGTTCTGTATTTTTTGTCATTCTTGTGTTATTTATTCTTTTCTAGTCCCCTTTGTATATTTTCTATAAATCGTTAACATATATTAATTTTGGATAACAAGGTTATAAACATTGGCCTGAAGTTGGGTCCATGAAAAGAGATAATTCATGTTATGCAGATTAGAAGCTGGATATATATTTATGATAGATATATTTGAGTTGCATAAATGCATATATATAGTATAACTGGGATTTATTCATAATTACTGTTCGTAGTAATTTGTTACGAAAGAAATCAAAGACAAAGAGCGCATTGCTTGCTAGAGAATATTGACAACGAGCATCACTTAAAATATATTTAATGTCGAAATGCACAACTAGTGCAATAAAACTAGTACCGTTTATGCTATCAATACCACTGCTGGATGACTATTGACCTAGTGGGTATCAAAAGCTCAGTTACCATTTCTCTGGTACTAGCATGAAAAAACGGATACTGTTAAATAGAAATTTGCTGTTATGGAATTATGACAATCATGTAAAATTAAGGAATACATATCACTTATGCAAAGCCCGTATACCTGTTTTTGGTATATTTTGATTGCTTTTCTCTTTAAAGTTTGTAAAGTGTTAAAGTTGTTTCAGATAAAAAAAAAAAAAAAAAAAAAAAAGTCTCCAGCATCAAGGGAGAGGCATTTATAGTCAAAATCGGCATCTGGTGCAATGAAATTAGTACCGTTTATCTTATGAATATTTATGGAAATGGTTCAGTGTGTAAATCTCAAAAGAAGAAACATTTATTATACTGGTCAATGGATCTGTTTACATTGGTTGGTTTCAAAACGCTTTACTTTCTTGAGTAACTTCACTAAACATGTCCTTTCTCATTCGTTGGAAAACAAAGGATGCATAAAAACGCAGAGTTCTAAAACATTTGCTCAATACCATTTGCATAAAAAATAGTTTTGTTAAACGTAAAATTGTCTAGCTTGGAATTTATGGAAGTATGACTGGTCAACCATGGTCACAACCGAGTCATCGACCATGACCAATTACTTCAATGAGTAATATTCATAACATAAATTCTGAAGACTTCCAAATCGACATTTAAAACATTATGCTTTATACAGGTGCGGGAATTTCTCGCTACATTGAAGACCTGTTGGTGACCTTCTGCTGTTGGTTTTTTTTCTATGGTCGGGTTGTTGTCTCTTTGGCATATTCCCCATTTCCATTCTCAATTTTACATGGTTGCATGCCAAAGACAAAATGAGCGAAAAAAAGCATAAACTATGACGCTGATGTTTAACTTAGCTGTATTGCGTTAATCTAGGAATTTTGTACATGTGTGAGTTTTAGTTTGTTGCTCTCATTTTTCTTCTGCTTAACAAACGTTTGGCTACATATATGACGTTGCTGGCTCTATACTTATACATATATTTGTGTATTCTAGTCGTTAGTTTTTGCTAATATGCTTGATCCAAATGCCATTTTTTGCTGCTTTGTTACATATTTGTTTGAATTTTAGTGATTAAGATTATAACACAATGTTGACTACTGTCCTCTATTTTTGACATTTGTACCTATAATGGCTGTTTGTTTTGTTCACACATCGTTGTCAATATAATGGAATTTGATGCGCCTGTCATACAGGTGAGAGGTTTAGCTAGCTTTAAAACCAGGTTCAATCCACCATTTTCTACATAAGAAAATACCTGTACCAAGTCAGGTATATGACAGTTGTTATCCATGTGTTTGAAATGGTTGTGCTTTTGATTTTGCCATTTGATTAGGGACTTTTCGTTTTGAATTTTCGGTGACATCCCAATTGTCCGACAACCATTATTCCGACAGCCCATTACTCCGACAGCCCACTATTCCGACAGCCCAATAATCCGACAACCCACTGTTCCGACAGCCCATTACTCCGACAGCTCATTATTCCGACAGCTCATAATTCCACAATGCGTTGATAAAGCGCTTAGATCACAATACACACAGCATGTGTAATTTTTAAACATCTATTATTAACATTTACATCGTTATGAACGGAGACAGTTCTTAAAATAAACGGCATTGAAAGCAAGACATGTGTCGCAACTAATAACATAAAATATAAGTGTTTATATACAATGGTTAAGCGTTGATTCATGAGCATGGATGATTGAGAGCAATACTTAGGCTGTATGGTTTCACGTTCAACAAGTCTCATCATGGTACATGCATTTATAGCTTCCATAGTTATTGCATCATGCTTTTATTTGCTTGCCCACGGCACTAGAAAAAAAACAATGTGGAACAAGCATAAAGCTATGAACAAATACTACTGTTTTTGCATCTCTTCCCCTTAAACCTTAATTAAGTTTTCCAAATGGACACTCTCATTTGCTTAAAAACATTATTCTAGGATTTCCGTTACATGATGTTTATATTTTTGAAATGATCCATAAAGTGCTAAATTTTGAGAGCAGTATTCACTCCACTTCCATCTTTACATTAAATTGTTAAAGTCATGATGAACACTGTTTAAATGTTTTACTACTTGTAAACAACTGTCATATTATACAGGACATTTTAAGAAAGACATGATGGGTTTAACCTTTTTTTGTTGCTAGCCAAACCTCGCGTTTTACAAATACATGAAAACATGAGGAACACAAGACCAAAAAGGGACATAAAAGGGATTGTAGCATATATTGCTGCTCACAAGGAAGCTATTAAACCAAGAGTTCCAAATGAGTTGAAATCACCCCTTCGTAAATTTTACCGACGCCATCACGAGTTGGTTGACCGTTATGGAATAACCGTTTCATAAATGATATCGGATATGTTCCTTACGTCGTAACTACAATCCCCTTCACTTTCATGAATGTGACTTACCGAATTAGACTATTTACCGGATTTGTTATCACATAAGCAACACGACGGGTGCCGCATGTGGAGCAGGATCTGCTTACCCTTCCGGGGCACCTGATATCACCCCTAGTTTTTGGTGGGGTTCGTGTTGTTTATTCTTTAGTTTTCTATGTTGTGTCATGTGTACTATTGTTTGTCTGTTTTTCTTTTTTTCATTTTTAGCCATGGCGTTGTCAATTTATTTTCGATTTATGAGTTTGACTGTCCCTTTGGTATCTTTCGTCCCTCTTGTATAGCTGCACCATTTTGATAATCTGTCCCAAAAAAACATGCTCAGATATATGGTTTGAGCAGACCAAAATAGATAAATAACCGTAGAGCAATCTCTAGGGACAATTTTCAGTTTAAAAAAAGGGGGGGACCTCTCTATATTCAATAGACAATTTAATTGATGATTTGATTAGATTATGATTACGAAACATTATGGTATGCTTGTATGTGTACAAGATTTTTATTGACACTTAAAAACACATGACATTTTAGATGATCTATGCATTGTTCGTTTCCTATTCATAACCTAAAATTCATCCAAGCCCATTTAACGTACAGGTGATATAAGCATTTTAGAAACATTTTTGCTGCATTTGATGTATTTTCCTGTTTTCAGACGACCAGAAATACTATAGTAGAAATATGTGTGATTAGATAACTAAGTCTTTTAAATTGGTTTAGTTTATAAGTTAAAAAACTTGTTGAAATATAGTATGAGCGAGCTTTTTCTTGTTTAAATAGTTTGTCATAAAAATGAAAAAATGGTTGACAGTGTACGCATTGTTGTATAAAAATGAGAAGATGTGTATTTACTTTTTTTTTTATTGTGAACATGATATATTAAACGAATAAACTTTTTTTTCGAATTTACATAGCGTTGTAAAAAGTAATATCTCCAGCGCTAGACTTTAAAACCTGGATTGTTTATCTGTATGAGACCAACAAGGCTCCAGACTAAACTGAATATGAGCTAACGATGTTACATTTCAGCAGACATCCGAAATGTTTTATTTTTTATGCGGAAGCTCGATATTAAACATCCAATGACATTGCTCACTGTAAAAGTAGATGACAATTCATGGGTAAGCATTTCGTAATCACAAAACGTATTTGTGTCACAAATGTTTAAGTTGAGTTTATCTTTTGTTTTTTTCCTCGAAATGATGTTTTTGATTTGCAAAGGGTATACAATAAACTCGTTTCGTCTACAAAAGACTCATCGATCAAAAAATGTCAAAAGGCCAAATAAAGTACGAAGTTGAAGAGCATTGAGGACCAAATATTCCTAAAAGTTTTGCCAAATACAGCTAAGGTAATCTATTCCTGAGGTAGAAAAGCCTTAGTATTTCAAAAATTCAAAGTTTTGTTATCAGTTTATAATTATGAACATATCAATGATAACTCAAGTCTACACATAAGTGCTGACTACTGGGCTGGTGATACCCTCAAGGAAATAAATCTCCACCAGCAGTGGCATCGACCCAGTGGTTGTAAATAAACTCATCATAGATACCAGGACAAAACACACACAGGCAAACATTCTACAACGTTTGCGGATGAGGTAACTTGACGGAAGCTCCGCGAATAAAGTTCCTGAATGTGACATTTTGACTGAGTGTGTATACGAAGCAATATCCATTAAACACATGTTTAGACCTTTTTTCCTCGGCGTTCGGTATTTTTATATTTTTACTTTTTTAGCAATCATTCCGCAATGTTTGAGGGGGCAGCTATTTTTAAAGATGCTTCGTGATTTAGGTCCCGGATTACGATATTTTGGCTGAGAATGTAAACGACGAAATGTCCACCGTGCATACTGTGGCTATCGGTTATTGTCTGTCCAAAAACCAGATTATATAATTTGATAATGTGTAAATCAAATAATTAAAAAAATTAAAGCGTTATCAATGACAGGTAAACTCGTACCGTATAGTGTTCATTCAGTGTCAGTAACTCGTACGATAAAGTGTTCATCAGTTTATGTTTCACAACACAGAAACAATACACGTTAGTTTTATCACATGGGTACAATAGACTTAATGTCACAATTCAAATAAATAATACCTTGATTCTGATTTATGTTGAAAGACGATCAAATGTTAGTAATTTTATTTCAGTCAGATATATTAGATTTCGTTGTAAATTACGTTAGTATTTTTGTGAAGTCAGTGTTTTTCCTTTAAAGTATACAATTATGTGGTTAACTTACTCATCTCATTGACTGGACGTCTCCACTAATTTGCTATAAACCTCTACTTCTAATATAAAATGAAATTAACACTGTGAATTTTTTGTTTGTTAAGTATAGTGTATAGATATGTCAGTAACGTTTAGGAATTTTGTCTCCTATGTTAGTTACTATAGCATTCATGCAAGAAAGTTGAATATTGTCTCTATGTATATAGTGCCAAACAATTGCGGGCAAATACTCAAACAGATATATAAATGTTTTACACTTCAAAATAAAGAGTAATTCTTAACCGTGAAGTGCTTTGGGAGACTTTTAATCCGTATAGATCTTTTATTCAATTAAATTCGTTTTATCATTGAAATCGAATTTTGGTACACAAAATCTTAACGCATTTTAAATCTTTTAACATGTGTTTTGGAATCTATCAGTAACAAATAACATTTAGTGAGTGCGAAGACTGGATGGCCCAGAGTCAGATTGGTGTCTGGGTAGAATTTACTTCGATTAATATACGTCTACACATGTGCAGTTGACACTAAAATAAGTTATACGTTCTGCATCTTGAAGCATTCAGACTTGAGTTGCATGCCAACGAAACAGAATAAGGAGGGAGATGATTTTGGCTGCAGTTCTGCATGTAAAGCGAAAAAGCATAGAAATATTTCCTTATACTGGTACTTCATTTTAGAGAAAAAAGAAACCAGTCGTCGTCTCTATTTTCGTGAGCGCTGATTTTGGTAGATAATGCTTACATTGCAATCTGGTATTATACTAGGTAAAAAAAAGACAGAAGAGTATCAAAACTACTTTGGTGACAAAAAAAAATCAGAAACCATTAATCCATATTTTGAAAAAGATAAAGATAACTCAAAACTGACAATAGATTTACACAAAAGCAAAACTTAGACAAGTTTTACAAACTCGTAAATAAAAAGGAGTTCGCAAGGAAACCAACTCTGTTGTGTCAAGTGATTTCTTTAGGCAAGAGAGCCGTTTTGATTGACAGCCAATGGTTAAGGCAGAAGTTATTAAAAGTTTCTGCTAGAGCTCAAGCCGACCTTGCAAGGGCTGTTTAGCCAGTCAATGTCGTTCAAAACTTCCATCGTCGTAGAGCTCAATTCATTTAGGTTGAATAACTTTAGAATAAATGAGAGTTATATACATTATGCCCATATATAACTTCAATTGATTTATTCATTTGTTATAATGCTTCGGTCGATGGTTGCGCTAAATAAAAAAATCCAAACACACAACTTAGAGTTAACAGGAATAAGTTCCTATTTGTTCACGTAACTAAATAACCACAGTATCATAAAATATGTAACCCTTTGTAACTTGCATCAAGGGTTCCAAATGGTAAAGTTCATGTCATTGATTCGTAACGTTTTCAAACGCCATCAAAGACGGTGCCATATGTTTAGCAGGAGCAGCTTACACTTCTGAAGAAGCTGAGTTTACATCCCCTCCCTTCTCCCCCTTTTGGGTTGGGTTCTTGTTGTTAAATCATTAGATTACTGTGTATCGTTTTATTTATATTGTTCGTCTTTTCGTCGTTTTTATTTTTGACCATGGTTTTTGGTTGCACCCTTATTATCTTCTCTCCCTTTATTAAGCTCTTTTAATTGTATTTGCTATCTGTATCCGTTTTCAGTGGCAATCATATCAAGCCAGTAATTATTATTACAAATGAACATGTCATGGCGAAAATTGAAATAAAAAAGAAATAAATTTCTTCTTTGTTCATACTTCGTGTATTATCGGTAGATTAAAGATCACACTTTCATATTAACATGAGGAGACCATAGATCAAAATATCCTATATCCAAGATGTCCGCCGTGTAAGTAATTCAGTCATGATAAATGGCGATATTTAAAACGTGTAAAGATTTGTACAACGACCAAATAAAAAGATAATTGTAGACTCTTATTGATAAAACAAATAAATCAAACGGTCGCTAAATTTAACTCATGCCAGAAATTTTGAAACATGAGCACACGGATTCGATTTGTGGGGAATGCGTAGCAGATGCCAAGAGATTATATTATAAAAAGTCAAATATAAGTTAGGTTTTTGAAGTCGCTTGATTTAAATGTAAGCACGTGTCTATCCATTCAAATTTAAATATTTTCTGCAAAGCTGGTGAAAATGAATTCCAGTTCCTTGTTGTGTCGTAATATGGTAAGGGCACGACCATTTAAGTTTATAGGGGCAGTAGGATTTTGAAAATTAATAGTTTGGTCTGGTAAGAGCTTAAGATAAATAAGCAGAAGACAGGACGAAAATGAAAATTGTGCAACACAAAACACAAACAGGAAACAATTGTGTAAAAAAGAAAAAACATTTTTGCGCAGAGAACCAGCTAAAAAAAAACAACATTTAACACGTGTAGCAACAGATGAAAATAAAAAGTGAATCGCAAAAAAAAATCCACCTGACCCCCAAAATATGAAAAGGTAGTCCCCTAAATTCTATTTTTCACCGGAAACTACTATGACTGGAAAACTAAATCACATAATTTTAATGTTTATTTAGCTCTAAAAATCCTCTTGACGTCACTAAAATAAATCAAGTTTATTTCCCAAACACCTGCAAATCTGGTGAAAACTGCAACCTCTGATTTATTCAAAAAATTGTTATTTCTATAGCTGAACGTCCGGTGTCTTGGACTGTTTTGAAATGCATTCTATAAACTTGGAAGTGTTCTTTGAAAAGAATCTCTATTAATAATTTCAGATCCAAATGATTTTTTCGTAACACCGTTTTTGGGAGTGATATGTTCACATTTCCACAAACAATTGGATTCTAAAAAGAAAAGAAATTTGCACGAATGTTATATTATATAAATTGGGATTGATTAATCAATATATTGTGCAAAAGAAAATGACCGACTAAATTATTCAGAAGAAGAAAGTGATTGTTCAGGAGGTTCACACTATCTATTTCAAGTGTATATATTTATGACTTTGAATTTTGGAAATATTTTAGTGGATTAAAATTTTTATATAATTCAATACGAACGGAAATTAATATGTCGCCGAAGCAGAGTTCGTTCTTTTTTACCTGCTGATACTTGGCGCAGAATCAGAGGTAAACTATGTATACAGAAGTCTCCATCTGGATTGTATAAAATTACTGGGTCACTTCCCACATAATTGAGTCGGTCAGTCCGCCTAAGATTTATTAGAAAGCTACATTGATTTATGTCTTCATGTCTCGCCAGCTAATACCTTACATTATGAGTCTCTTAATTCTCTAAATTTAACAAAGAATTGCACTAAATAAATAATTATGATTTAAAATAAAATTTGGAATTGTATTCATATAATTTTATTTGTTTTATTTGTAAGCAAAAAGTGGCACAAATAATCTTTTCTCCGGAATCTTATAATTTACATTTTAAAATATTTATTACTACTTGATTAACAATTAATTGATAAACATTAGATAATCATAGTACCCTATTATGCTTTTAATACAACTTCGGACAAACACAAAAGAACATTTGATTTTCCATAAGTTTTTGTTACACAAGGGGAAAATATTAAATTACATTTTAACGGGAAAAAAGAAAATAATGACTATCTTTATTGATAATTTGCATTGATGATAAAGTATATTTGTCTCCATAAATAACATTTTGCGACAACGAATGATTTAACGTCTTAAAATAATTTACGATTCGATACTTTGTTCGCGGTGACTTTTATTACAGTTTAGTTGCATACTAAATTTTGACCTCGTAAATAAATTTCACGCGGTTTATGGGCTTGTGTTTAGTATAAATTTGTCTAATTTTACATCGATAAACAGTAATGTCCCATATGCCTTTATTTATAACTTTTGGTCGACAACCTCCAATGAAAACAATTTCCGTTAAATAAATGGTAGTAAAATCAGGAAAAGACCGTTGACACAATTTTAAAATTTCATCAAACATAGTTAATTATTGAACAATTGAAATATATATGTTTATACGGTCACGTGAAGGTACATGTATATTTCACTTGTCCTTTCATGGAAACTTATACATAAATAATGCATACGCAGTATTTCATCATTATGGTTAACAGTTGCAAAAAGACACTGATATATATTTTTTAATTTGTGTATTTTATTGCAAAAGAAATAATTGTCTTTTATAATCTAAGAAAGATTTCATTGCTTTTTATCTATTTTTCATATTTAAAAGATCTTTTTAAGTAAGTAATGCTATTTTTTTTCTCTTTTAAATTGTTTAATATAAATCCATAGATGAAATATTCAAAACATTTCAACTTTTACAAATATATAATGTTCTTTTTTTTTTACTATTTTATGACGTGACTGTGTCTTTGCATAGTTTACATTGAACGCAGATAAATATAACTTGAAATTTTAAACAATCACGCAAAAATAAAGATAACTTAAAAAACTGAAAAAAAAAAATGTATTCAAATTAATAATTTTTTTCTTGCAAACTCCGAATGCAATTTGAGAGTTCAGTAAATAAAATACTAAAGTGATTTTCGACCAGAAATTAAGAGATTTGCGTTCAATTAATTCAAATAAATAAAAGAATAGATTAAGAGAAACTAAAAGACAATACCAGCTTATCAACAAAAGAATATATTCAAGAAAAAACTAACTTACTATTGTATTTCAAGGATTTATATTTTCCGTTAAAAAAAAGCAAAGTTTTGAAAGCAAAAATCCTCATCTTTTGCAAATAGATGAATCTATGAGTAAATGAGCGGCTTGAAGTTTTCTTCTATAGCTTAATGTATTCTGTCGTTCTAATAATAAATTGGTGCATTAGAAATTTACATTACCAGCCTTTATCGACAAATTAAAATGCAGATTATGAAAGCTGTGTACAAACTATGTACATTTGGTGTGTAAATGTATACAGTTTACATACGAACAATACATCATCAACATAATTTGAGTTTTAAAAGAAATAAAAAAAAAACGACATAAATCTTTATAATTAATTATTATTCATGTTGAAATCAATGCTTAAAAAAAAATAGATTTTTTAAATGATTTTCGGAATTTTCTGAACAGTTCTGCTACGAAATTATTGTTATTTTTGACACATATATATAGGTTTGAAAAATATATTCATGACTATTAGAATATGAGAAGGATATTATTAACCCATTTCTACTAATTAAGTCAAGTACACATGTTCGTTTTACTCTCATTATAAATAATATATATTATATATATATACGGGTATACACATTAGAATGTGCAATATATTTGCACATTCTAATCATAAACCCGTAAGTTTAAACTAGAGTAACTTGAATAGTTTATCAAAAAAGTTATTTCCCTGTCTACTAATCAGAATGTGCCAAAACGAAATCGGTTAAAATTCTTTTGTAAAAGTAGGTGATAGTCGTTAATTATGTGTTTTCTTATATTAGCCTGACATGAAACAATTAAACATTGCCGTTAAAAACCACGTTTTCCAACCGAAAGTTAGTTAAACTTGCACAAGTACAGTGAAAGCGTTTTTCTTTTTACTAATCTAAGGTGCTCCGTCAAACCATAAAAATTTCGTAGTCGACAAACACTATTTTCAGTTTGTCCGAAAGGAATATTTATTTGGGTAAGAGCAACTATTTCCAGAGACTAAAAATATAAGTGAATTCAAGTTTTGTTGCACGAATCCTCAGTCTGCAAAAAGTACACACAGTCAGTATCATCTAGTTTTCTGAATCTTATTGGTATAGAAGTGAAATAATTTCATACCAACCACAAAGTCGAGTAGGTAGGCAATATATTTCAAGATTATCATGATGTCAACAAATCCCGAACATGCTCTTCTCAACAATATCACTGTCTATACCTTAAATAGAAAATTCATCGGCGCGAATAAACGGGATTATCTGTACTTTGTGTTGTTACACCATTAAAGTAAACAAATAACTGAAAGCGTTATATTTTAACAATAGCTCTTATGATTTGCATCTTTGATTAATGTGATATTGTTACAAATTAAGTCCCTTTAACAATGGCTGCCAAGACCCGGATGTTTGGAGTAAATAAGGTATAGTGGAAAAGCGTGTGACCATGTTGGTCTACAACGAAGGCAGACGATCCCGTGTGTTTGGGTGGTACATTTATTTCCCCAAAAACATTAAAATGACATATTAAAAGACTTTCTCGTACACAGATGGCCATTTTGTCGAGTCTTCAGACTATAATTTTGAAGAGCATCTTATATACTTTCAAGGTAACCGACAAACAGTCTCATTTGAGGACATGTGCCAATGTTTTCTTCTGTCAATTTAAACTGTCGTAAAATATCTAGGATCATAAACTATTTTGGAGCATAAATATGAACAAGAACATTGAAATGTTTCCTTTTAAAAAGAGTAAATTCATGAATTGCAGTACCTCATTTACACGAATTTCAATAAACGAAGAAGTACAAGACCTAATGAACCCATAATCAAAGAATAAAAATAAGTCGTAAATATGGTGTACTGTGAGCTTGTGAGATTTTATTTATTTCGTAATTTCGTTAGAGCAAAATTACTTTCCACCCGTTTACTTTTGCATGCAGAAAAGTCATCAAGAGATTAAAATGATTCAATAATAGAAAAGTGTTTCTTCATGTAATTGCCAAGCTGAAACCATTTATGCCACCCCACCCGAAAACTGAGTCTACTAAAGAAGTGGATAAATTCAACAAATATATATCTACGCTCAAGCTTAATTGTTTGAACGACACATACCATTAAAAAGACATAAATATTTACAATCACTGATAAGATTACCGGTTTTAGACTTAGGACAAGGAGCATGTATTTATTAACCATGCTGTAACTGTTCGTTCACTGTTTTTATTTTTCATTGCGCATTCACCTGTTCTCTTTGCGTATTCACCTGTTCTTTTTGCACAAATCACCTGTTCTCTTTGCGCATTAACCTGTCTTCTTTGTTTTCGACTGATTGAGATCTACTGAAGGGTTTTTTCATCACACAACCAATTTACTACACCCAAACAACAACAAAGGAATAAGTGCTGTTCAGACTGCGGAACCTCGTCATTGGTAGTGACTATTTTCTGAACCTTCTGTAATTTTTGGAAATAAGGGTAAATACTAGAAATTCGGCCAACCCTTCTTTGGATTCAGTCATTCACCACTTGTTCTGAAATGTGGTGATTGTGTGCTTGTCATGGACACTTAAATACAACATTGAAGACCGTAAATAAAATAAGGCGATGCGGTATGAGTGCCAATGAGACAACTATCCAACAGTCCAAATAAAACGAATTTAAGCAACTATTGGTAACCATACGGTCTTCGACAATGAGCAAACCCTTATCAGTATACGGTCAGTTATGTGAAACAATTCAAAGTACAAAAGTGTCAGATAACTACTAACGACAACCTCTGAATAACAAATCTCTGACTTGGAACATGCACATATTATAGAATGGGACATGTTTGTGAGAGCTAAACCCTCCCACACCTTGGACAGCAATGCAACAACACAACATAGGAAAACACTGTTAAGCTCAGTTGAAAATGGCTTGACTCATGGGATCAGCAAGAAACACAAAACTAACTACTATTGTAGCATAAAGACAAAATATACACTATACACAGTGCCGATTAAAGAGTTTTCGTAGCTACTTATAGCAAGTTGAGCGCCAATAACAACTAATTGTTTTTTGTGTATTATTGATTGTCTGTTTGCCATTTTCCTTTTTAGCCAAGGCGTTGTAAGTTTTTTTCTATTTCGGGTTTGAATGTCGCTCTGGTATCATTTGCATCTCTTTAAATAAATGAATCTTGTTATCCACTGCAGACTAAAGTATATATTTCAGTGAGTTTGAGTAGTTATTCATGGTTTCCCCATTTTGGACTAAAACACAAAGTTATCATGTTTATAGTTAACTTCTTACATTGTGATATCCCTTTAAGTTCTCGTAAACACGAAACTATTCCAATAAAATCGACTCCCTCACCGATAAAAATGTCCCTTTCTAACGTTTTACGATCTAACCCGCAATCTAGTTAAATATCTAAGCTAAACAATGTTTGGTGTTTTAGAAGACCAATATTAATGGCTTAAAAATCTATTATAATGGTTTCAAGTCACAGCAGCAAGTTGGCGATCTCTATTAACCTTTCTTTATAAGGAAAGTGATTGTATCGACTATGCTTTTCTCAACACTGCTGCGCATTACAAGTTCTAATGGAGAACATGCAATCTTAGGTCATGTATTGTATTTTGGAAGGTATAGAGCGTGCTGTGAAATGTGTATCTAAATGTGACTGTATCATATTCACGGTTGTTCATGAATATAACATCATCCATTTATTATAATGTGAAGATAGCGATCGCACATTGTCGAAACTTTCTTTTTATTTCGCCTAGTTTTAATGGATTGAATTTGAATTGCTTTAAATTAAATATTTGGCTGACTGTAAATGCAATAAAGACATGTTTCCCCACATGTTGTATTAAGAATACCAGTATGCCTTAGTTATACATGTATGGAACTGGTCCGACTATGAATAATTTTAAAACATTCACACGGGTCTTAACGATATGAGGGGCCATTAAAAAGGACGGTGGGACCGCATCACGTAATTTAAGAGAAAGACATTATTGGTTACCTTACGAGTTTGACGAAACATACCATGAAATTCGTGGTTCAAAATGCAAATACAATTTACAAAAACAAAAACAAAACAAATCAACACAAACAAGCAAAAAATGTGTTCGAAAGCTGGGCATTGTTCGTTGTTTTTTGAGGGAAAAAAACGATAGGAATTATAACTAATCTTTCTCCACTATAATTTATTAAAATGCTAAGCCGTACCGATTGACGCCGATATGATGCAAGCATGTTTGTTTTCCATAATATATCATTCAAAGTTCCAGAATTACTTCTTGAAATGTGGCAATTAAACACTCATCATACCGTGTTGATTTTCATCTTTTCAACTTTTTTATCCTCGGTCACGGTTATTTTACGCCTCATTTACCTCATGATGTTGTGCAAGTATGATGACTGAGAGTTAGTAACAATAAAATTTCAAGAAATTCTGAAAAATCTATCATTTTCTCATCTTAGACAGTTCGTTGTATTTAAATTATAAATTGCATTTTTGCGTGAATTCGTGAAAACGTTTTGAAGCATAAGTTAAGACACGTTTCACATAAGACAGCGTTGACCCGTTTCGCTCCTCTTATGAAACAATCTGTTTTATGAAACTATTTGCACATATCGTGCTTCTTTGTAAACATAAAACTGCTGCCTCTAACAAGATATTTGTTTGTTACTTCTTTTCATTTTAAACTTGAGCATTTTCCCAGCTGCACAAATAATTCAGTTCTTACCCAGCATGCATTGTAAAATATGGCGGTCTTATTTCTCTCTTGGGTCAAGAGGTTAGAACGGATTGTTCAGATTATGAATGAAAAGAAACGAGGAGTAGCAACTTCGGAACATAAAACTTAAACTTGACAGATCTTTGGCCATAAATCTGTCACGGACTAGAATCTGACACAGACGAGAGTAACATCGGGAACGGATCCGTCCCGTTTAGGCATAGTTAGAAGGCTTAACTGACACTTTGGCAATATTTAAATCTTAACTTTTTGTGTATTGACAAATTCGTTGACTGACGAATAAAATAATTCTAACCCTTTCGCCAATAAATAACCTTGCTATCTAATGTGAATGTAGAGAACTATTGCAACCGATATGTTTGCGTCAAAGAAAATGCTTGACTTGTAATTTATGGGCTGGATAGCTTTTCTTACGGATATTCTCTGAGAAAATTAGCGATGCTTATCGTTAAAAATGTTTGGTATGATTTTCCGTTTAACCATTCTGATGAAAACCATACGCAAAACTTTACAGGCCGAAGAACATACTACTTTAGCATTTGTTTTGTATCATCCTGCAATTATAAAAATAAAAGTGACACATGTATTTGTTTCTTTTTCCTTTGTAATATATTACAATTTAATCTCTGTTTTTGTTAACTAGCTTGAATATTGAAAGATGTGCCAGGTATGCTTATTGTGATTGATAATTGGGTTATTCGAGAATTAGTGTTTTTTATTGGTCCAAGGGAAATAATTCCAACTACTTTAAGTACTTCCATGTCCCAAAACGTATTTGTATGGAATGCCAAGAAAACAAAATTTAATCTTGCTATCAAAGAATGGGACATACTATATTGATGCTAAATTTTTTTTTATCAGTCAAAGTGGATTTGTCGATATAGTTTATGCTATTTATTATTATAGACGCATAGAAATAATCGATATAGAAAAATAATAATAATAGAAAAAAAAAAACATTTAAACAAAACGAAGTAATGAAAAAATAATCGAAAATATAAACAGTGTAAACGCGCTGATGAATTTAACGTAATGTAGATATGCTACTGACATACTGAGCATTCATATATTATGAAGTATAAATATTTTGTATAAAGAGGGAATGCACTCAATCCAGTCTAATTATTAAATATTGGTTTCGAAAGACAGTAAAAATAATTAAAATCTAAAAACAATGTAAACTGCAAAAGAATTACTAGTTTTCTTTTTATCTTCTGATTAAAGGCTTTGCTAAAAGTTCATATCAATGGTAAAGAAACTAACCATACGTTTAACCACTTAAAGTATTTGGATGTCTATAAGATTTTTTGTAACCAAAGCTATTTCTCTTTTCTTATGCCAAGTAATGATATGTTTATTGAGACAGTTTGTAGTTCATCTGGTACTGATGCACTCTTCGAATTTTCTAATGCATACGTAGATATGTTTAAGAGATAAAATATATTTATGACCAGATGGCTATTTCATTATCCAATAAGAATCTACAGGGCTTATTTATTTGTGTTGAATGTTTTATATGTATGTTTGATCATCTAAGTATCATTCAAGGCGTTGTGTAACAAAAAATAATCATAAGCTTTCGTCAAGAATAGCATTTTGTATGATGATTGCGATTTTTTTTAACCTATAACAACATTATAGATATTTAAGTATAATAATTGCTTCGAAATGCATGAAATAGGATGTTTGACTTAAGTTTTGTTCTTGTCATTTGAGACAACAACAACAAAGAAAGTCAAAATAATTATTTTTTTCAACATGAGTCTAACATTTATAACGAGATAATTGTGTTGCTGATTCAGTTCCATATCAGCCGAGTTGAAATAATTAATTACAAAAGGGGAAATTGGGCCTTCAATAAAAGCAAAGAAAAATTCAAATCCAAATTCAAATTCAAATTCAAATTCAAATTCAAATTCAAATTCAAATTCATATTCATATTCGAATTCAAATTGCATCTAGAAATGGAGGATACTAACCCCAATCCCCTAATCTATTATTTTTCATTATGATAAAAAAAAAACATATTGGCTTACTCCTTCAAGATTCAGACTTTACATTCACTGGCGTGTAGAATCAGTCAATAATTTATGCTTTTGTGCGTGCTAAATACTTACTGAGTGGTCGCAAAATTTAAGGCACACCTATCTAATTAAAATATAGATCTCTGATTTCGTTATACTATATATGAGTGAAGTATAACGAAATCAGAGATCTATATTCAATTAGATTGAAGGCTCAATATCGCAATGTCAAATACAGCAACCTCCAAATAAAAGCCTCAACAACGATGACTAAATATTGTATCACAGTTATTAGAAGTGCATTTCCTGTAGACAAAAAGGCATCTGCTTATTCCTAAAAGATGTTATAGTGTAGTGTATTAATTTAAGGACAAATTATATCAAAATTATACAAAAGTCTAGCGACTCTAACACAAAATATGGATAATGTTATGTTAAAGGGGTCTGTAATTCAGTTTGGCAGCTTTAGACATACTAATTTTGCCCTTTTCAAACTGGAAAAAAATCACTACTTAAATTCATGCCCCCAATTCCCTTTTTACGTTAAATTTCATCTTCTTTCCTTACTATATTATGCATAGAATATGAATAAATAAATTTGGAAGGTATATGAAAAAAAATTGCAAGTTATATACTGTCCACACTAGGAACTCTATTTGTTAGACAACGAAAATCAAAGGACGATAACTGTTTCCCCGGACCGTACCGTATGTCTCAAGATAATGAATAAATACCAAGAATATATAAACGATTGAGTTATATCCTGAATTGAGCATTATCAAACATTTGTTCCGTAGATATAAGAAGATGTGGTATGAGTGCCAATGTAACAACTGTCCATCCAAGTCAAAATTTGTAAAAGTAAACCATTATAGGTCAAATTGTGGTCTTCAACACAAAGCCTTATCTTACACCGAACAGCAAGCTATGAAAGGACCCCAAAATGACTAGTGATACCATTCAAACGGGAAAATAAACGGTCTAATCTATATAAAATACAAGAAACGAGAAACATTTATGAACCACATCAACAAACGACAACCACTGAACATCAGGTTGCTGTCTCAGAACAGCTGTAGTTAGCTTATTAAACACAATGAAAAGTGTTATTTGTACCGCATGGCGCATCTTGAAAGCTAATTTCCAATAATGCACCTTTTAAGATTTTGCAATACATTTTAAGACGATACGATTTCTAAAAATTGCTTTGATATCAAAATACTAAATGTTGTGATGATAAATTGAGATTGGAAATGGGGAATATGTCAAAGAGACTACAACCCGACCAAAAAGCAGAAGACAGCCCAAGTCCACCAATTGGTCTTTTACGCAGCGAGAAAAAGTGTACAAAAGTTCAGTGACAATAGCATGTATATTCGTTGAGAAAAACAAAACATTACGACTCTGGGGTGGTAGGTGAAAGAAAAATTGAAAAAAACAACAAAGAAATAGAGACAAACACCAAATCTTAGACTAATAACCTAAAGCATTATACTCTAACCCTCGATTTGTTCAAGAGAGGATCAATGAAACAAGATAATTCTTGCGAAATCTTGTTTGATTTTGATATCAATTGATGGTATGTAAAATTATAAAATAAACTAGAACAAACCCATCTAAACATACAGTCATAAAATTACACAAATAAACATATTCTTGAGTGTTGTTTACAAGTCAATTATTCCATCGACCTTAAATTTGTTTATCGTTTTATGATCCACTTAGAATAATATTAAACGATATTCCATATCTAAAATATTTGTTTACTATAACTTACTATAAACTTTTTATAAACTTGCATACATATTATGATTTGTAAAGGCTCGAATTTTCGGTATGTTTATGATCAGCAACAACTGCAAAGAACGCCAACATTTTTTTCTCTCAATTTGAGCATATTAAACATTTTTTGGGGTTATAACTGTTACGAATATTCAGGACAAACAAGACAGTTAGAGTTATCCCGCTTCATACACGAAAAAACAGAAAGGAAAATTTTTTTGTCAACTTGGATACGTTTGTCATTACTTTTGTAATTTATTGGTCAAATAATCTATTATAAAGCTGATATATTTCAGCCTTATCACAAGAAATTGAAAACATCAAAGACGATTTTACGTTTTTAAATCTCAACATTTCAGAAATGCGTCGGTGTTCCGCTATTAACTGCACTAAACAAGGAAGATTTTTTAATATAAAACTCGCTAAATTTATTATTTGTTTTTGCTTATTTGCGAAATGACACTGATATTTATATCTAATAAAACTTGGAGCAAGATTATTTCACTTCATTATCGTCTTCCTGAAGAGTTGTAGATTTTATGATGTTTTATCTTTATTTCCTCTCGTTAAACGGCCATAAAACCAGCGATAACGCTGTTTGAAGTCGGTATTTAGGGGCACCTTTAACGCTGGTTCCTATCAAATCTTGACCAGTTGAGTCTGTAATGTTCTCCCAGCATGCCGTCCCGGAAAACAGTTCTTCATACCTGCAGTGAATAGGTGAGTAAAAATTGTGTATTTATGAAATCCAGCTGTGCAAATGAGTTATGTACATATGCCATCATTTATATCAATTATTTAAGACTACAAATTTACTTTTTGAAACAGTATCTAAGAGTCTCACTTAAGATTTCTATTTAATGTATTTTTCATGAGAAAAAAAGGCGGAAGAATGAAATGCAAGTAATTGTCAAGGCAATTAACAATAACGTATGAATGATGTTGGAATTTTGACGATTTCTAAATGGTCGAAAATTAATGGGTTTTTAAGATGGTTTCATTAGTAACCTCAACATTGTAAAATATCAATCATGTTTTTATCTTACAATTCACTGTTGTATGTATATCTTTATGGTTGAAATTGAGATGTAAAATTCGACGATATATGTTTTGGATTGGCCATCTTATAGAACAGTTGCAACAAATCTTTCTGGAATCCATAGTTGACCTGTTGAACGGCATAAATTAAAACCCTTCATCCTGGTAATTCTATTCACATTCACAATACTAGTATACTAAGATAACAGCCATTTAAATTTTCAGGTTTAAATTCAATTTTTCGAGTCACATATAGATCACTATATGAATGTCTCTGTTGTTATCCATAGTTAAGAAAATATACATGGACTTGTCCTTTTAAAGGTACATGGAATCACAAATATCGGTTCATTTCATCCACCATGTGACAACTTTACCGCGTTTTTGGGTACGCACACGAAGCCCTGTTGACGACACTATATCGTGTAATACTTTTTTTTAAAGTACCCTTATGACCCTGTCAAAGTTTTTGTTTTTATAAAATCAGGATTATGTATGAAAATTGTCTGAGTCACACAGGGCTTAGCAGTCCCTTTTACATTAAACAAACTACCTGATTAGTTACAAATACTATTACAGGATTACTATTTGCATCCTGCTGCATCCTGCACAATATACTTACGGTTTGGTTTAATCTTTTCAGAAATGAAAATGCAGCAATTTGTGTCTATAAGTAGTTGAATTGTTATCGAACTCGTAAATCCTTGACTGACGTTTATGTTACTTTTGTAATTTTTCATGTTTATTTTTTCTCATCTGTTTCGAGTATTCTAGTTATCTGTTTGGAGTATTCTATTTAAGAAAAATATACAATGTGATACGATTGAAAGATATATATAAAATATTTCCAAAACATTGCAGGTTATATCTGTAAACACTTTAAGCAGTCTTTCAGTGATTAGATTAAGTATACATAATATTTTGAAACTACTGAAATAGCTAATTATTCGCAATGAGTCTTAAACATCTTACCACTTCAAAAAAACAGATTTTGTAGATAGATTGTTAAATCATTTTCTAGATTCTTTGAATGATAAGTTTGGCAAATGTCCATTTATATTTCATAAGAAACAAACATATAATATTACATATGATAGTTGGTTACATGCTGTGAGTTGCTGAGATTGAAATCGACACTGACAGCAATGAAATTAACACTAACAGATGCATTTTAGATATAGGTCATTAATGTTTTTACGTGCCACAGAGTACGAACACATTACATACATAAAAAAACATCAAGATGCATTAATCTTTATAAGTTCTTAATTTATTTTTGTAGACCTCTTTAACATTGATTTAAAGTTTATGAGTAAACGCTTCAAACAAAGACATTTCTTGTAATGTTTGCACTCTGACCTTTCAGGTTTGGCCCAATATATTTTCAATATATATCAGGTCGTTTATGTCGGTATTTGTAAATTTGCTTGCTGGCAGCTTAATATTTTACTCTTTTTTTAATGAACAAACAAACATTTTTAAAACGTTTTAAATTCCATGCGTCTTTTTTTGAAAAAAAAAGGAACCCGGACAACGAAGAGCTTTATAGTTGTGAAAATAAATGACAAAGCAATATCATGTATTAAAATGCATGGCCATAAGAATTTCAGGTGAAAATATAGTTGGATTTTTTTTAATATAAAGGTGAATTTTGCTATGTTGTAAATGCCGGAGGATATCCGACACGTTTTGTACATTTATTGTAATATTTTACAAATTCATACACCTTAAAAAATAAAACCAGCACTGACAGTTAATCACGACAGCTTTTAAAGAACCGTGTTATGTCACTTAATTTGAAAGTTTGACAAATATTCAGAACCATATATAAATTATCCTGGAGCAAAAGTTGGTAAACTTTATGATTTTCCTTCATATTGTTTCATTGTCTCTTTTCTTCAAAAAGTTAAGTTAGTTTTTTTAGTCCTTCAAAAGAAAAATGAGGCTAATGTTTCACAGAACAATATATCTATAAACGGGAAAAGAATCTCGTAGGAGTCTCAGTATAAAATTGTTAAAATCTCGGACTTTACGCGACTTTACGAGACTTCGTGAGGTTAATGGATTTTGGAGCGTCTGACTGAAAAACTATCGGATCTGCGCAATAAGTAACCACATAATTCTAATCGTAAATAATTACAAGTTTTATCATAAAGTAGATATATTTTGTCATGTAAAATGACCGAAATAAGTGTGATTTATTTTATGTAAAGTGTTTAATAATATATATGTTCCTGACAAAGAGTACACAGAAAAGCACACAATGGTTAATATCATTTTTAGAAAGATCACTGTACACACGACCAGTACACAACCTTGTAAATGTTGAAGCGTAAAAATTGTTTCTTCTATAAAGTAATTGTTTAACATGAGTTTTACCCTATTATTTATTGGGCCTATATAAGCCATGATCATACCAAAAGTCTCAAGTGGTGAGAAGAAAAGTGATATAAAACAGAATATAAGACCTGACAAAGTTTGGGATTAATTTAAATATTAGTCTTGTTTGAACAAGCAATATGATCATATATGAAGTTCAAGAGTGTTAGTCTCCTCGAAGTCGACCCCTATATGAAATTATCGGTGTTTTACAACCTTGTAACTCTATGTTGCAGTTTTATTGTGTTGACATTGTCTTGTTTTATGACGGTATATTTCTATGTAAACTCACTAATCTACAATAATGTGTACATTTATCATAAAACGTTTGCTAGACGCTTGACACTTTATACGACCTTTCAGTCACATGCTTGAAATCATACATTCCATGTGTCAGGACCAAATTTTAAAATATCTTCAAGCTACTTAAGATTCAAGGAGGTTATAAATGACGAGAATACAAATCTTACATTTTATTAACATGTTTTTGCTATAATTAGTTTCGTATTATATATTTGCAGCAACATTGTCGACCTAAAAGATGGCGAATTCAAGTGCTTTGGTCCAGGATATGACTGAAGAATTTTGGAGATGCTTTGCTGCGCATGTGTAACTTTCTCCACTATATCTACCCTGTAGATCCGAATTTGTATATATCACATGACAAATGCGAATCTGCGGAGTTATATTTAGTGGCTGACTTAAACAACATAAATGACGGAGTATGTAACAGGTTCAACAGAGTGTTCTTCATAGTAAATATGAGTTATATAGACTTTTGCATCTTTGCTTTCAGTATGTTTATTCATAGAATAAAATATATACATGTAACTAAATTGAGTCTATGTAGCTTCTAGTTGTGTATGTCAGATTATAGTGCAAAATCGAATCGACGGTACAAACACTCGCTTTAATTTAGTCTTGGGGAAAATGAATTATGCATGAGTAGTAATTGACTTATAACTAGCTTTCAGTAACGTACTCTAATTTTGGTGCTTTGAGTCTATCTTTTTTTTTTTTATGTTTTTGGTTCTTGGTTTTTGTGCCTCATTTGAATTAAGCCACTTATTTTGTGATGTTACACCACTGTCGTAGTGTGCGGAGAATTGAGCGCTCACAATCACTTTTAAACCCGCAGGAGCCTTCTGTACATTAGTTGGTTTATAAATGTCATATTTTTTTTTTTTTGCTTATAAAGAATAGGCCGTCAGTTTTATTCGCTCTTGCTCGAATTTTTGCACATTTGTTTTATAGCTATAGCTTTTAATAGCCGACTAAACGGTATAGGTTTTCTCATTGTTGAAGATCGTACGGTTTCCTTAATTGCTTACTACTACATTTTCACTCTAGTGAATGATGATAGTCATTGGCAATCATACAATATCTCCTTGTTTTTATATTAATTAGGCAACTTTTTCGAATGTTAGTTTTTACGGCAATTGTACAAAATTTACTATAATTTACGTTTACATTTACATGTTGTAATGTACTTTTATATTATTTATTAATGTATTTCTCTGTGCTGAGTATTCTTGCGTTTCACAAATATGTACTGTAGTTCTGTAACACAGTGTTTTAATTTTATTGGTATTTATTTTAACATTGCCACATAAGCGGTAGGTTTGGCTGGCCATAACACTAGGTTCAACTTACCATTCACTCCTGTACTAAATCAGGAATATGACAGTTGTTATCTACAATACGTGTCTATGTATGTTGGTGTTACCTTTTGCTGTAGTCTGGTGTTTCTGTTGTTCCGTTGTTTCTGTTGTTCCGTTGTTTTTGTTGTTCCGTTGCTTTCCTCTTATTGTTGATGTGTTTCTCCCGGTTTTAGTTTGTTAATCGAATTACGACTATTGAACATCGTTATACTCTGTTGCCTTTATTTACAAACTTTTCAACTTCGAGACCCAAATACACGAGGTATTGATAGAGGTTACTATTTGTCGAATTTATGTCGTTAAATCAAGCTTGAAAATATAAGTATAGATATGAATAGTACAATGAAGATAATGTTGGTATTTGGAGAAACTGTGATGGCTGAGGCCCATCAAACACTTGGCGGAAAGGAGTATGTTAGTCAGGGCTTAATTCCGTTGTGATCCCTAAATCTCATTCTGTAAATCATTGTACAGATCTTATGTTCTTAGTTGGTAGTAGCCGTTTTGTTGAGCCTTTATCAAAGCTGTTATACTTTTTCTTTGTTATTTGCTCGTTTATATTTTTTACCATACATTTTTATACGACCGCAAATTTTGAAAAAATTTTCGTCGTATATTGCTATCACGTTGGCGTCGGCGTCGTCGTCGTCGTCGTCGTCGTCGTCGTCGTCGTCGTCGTCCGGCGTCCGAATACTTTTAGTTTTCGCACTCTAACTTTAGTAAAAGTGAATGGAAATCTATGAAATTTTAACACAAGGTTTATGACCACAAAAGGAAGGTTGGTATTGATTTTGGGAGTTTTGGTCTCAACATTTTAGGAATTAGGGGCCAAAAAGGGCCCAAATAAGCATTTTCTTGGTTTTCGCACTATAACTTTAGTTTAAGTTAATAGAAATCTATGAAATTTTGACACAAGGTTTATGACCACAAATGAACGGTTGGGATTGATTTTGGGAGTTTTGGTCTCAACAGTTTAGAAATTAGGGGCCAAAAAAGGGCCCAAATAAGCATTATTCTTGGTTTTCGCACAATAACATTAGTTTAAGTAAATAGAAATCAATGAAATTTAAACACAATGTTAATGACTACAAAAGGAAGGTTGGTATTGATTTTGGGAGTTTAGGTCCCAACAGTTTAGGAATTAGGGGCCAAAAAGGGACCCAAATAAGCATTTTTCTTGGTTTTCGCACCATAACGTTAGTATAAGTAAATAGAAATCTATGAAATTTAAACACAAGGTTTATGACCATAAAAGAAAGGTTGGGTTTGATTTTGGGAGTTTTGGTCCCAACATAATAAGGGGCCCAAAGGGTCCAAAATTAAACTTTTGTTTGATTTCATCAAAATTGAATAATTGGGGTTCTTTGATATGCTGAATCTAACTGTCATGACTGTGTATGTAGATTCTTAACTTTTGGTCCAGTTTTCAAATTGGTCTACATTAAGGTCCAAAGGGTCCAAAATTAAACTTAGTTTGATTTTAACAAAAATTGAATCCTTGGGGTTCTTTGATATGCTGAATTTAAAAATGAACTTAAATTTTTAATTATTGGCCTAGTTTTAAAGTTGGTCCAAATGGGGGTCTAAAATTAAACTTTGTTTGATTTCATCAAAAATTGAATAAATGGGTTCTTTGATATGCCAAATCTAACTGTGTATGTAGATTCTTAATTTTTGGTCTAGTTTTCAAATTGGTCTACATTAAGGTCCAAAGGGTCCAAAATTAAACTACGTTTGATTTTAACAAAAATTAAATTCTTGGGCTTATTTGATATGCTTTATCTAAATATGTACTTTGATTTTTGATTATGGGCCCAGTTTTCAAGTTGGTCCAAATCAGGATTCCATATCAAGTATTGTGCAAAAGCAAGAAATTTTCAATTGCACAGTATTGCACAATAGCAAGAAATATCTAATTGCACAATATTGTGCAATAGCAATTAATTTTCAATTGGAGTTATCTTTCTTTGTATAGAATAATAGTTGATAATATATGTTGGAAATTTGCCAGACATGACTATGATGTCATTTTCTATTTTTATTTGCCAATAACTTTATGTAAATAACTTCATTGGAAATTTGCCAATATAAAATGTTGCTGATGAAGTTTTTTTTATTGTTTTATACAATAAACAATGTATATTCACTTTTACTACCAACCAATCTTTACCATTCAGTGATAACAAGCACTTTATTTTACATTTTAATATTTTATGATGTATTTAAAAGAGTAGTTATTGTTGCAAACTCCATTAGAAATTTGAATTGATATCAGTTTTGGAAAAAGGGAAACGGGGATGTGAAAAAAAAGGGGGGGGGGTTTAAATTTTTCTCATTTCAGATTTCATAAATAAAAAGAAAATTTCTTCAAACATTTTTTTGAGAGGATTAATATTCAACAGCATAGTGAATTGCTCAAAGGCAAAAAAAAACTTTTAAGTTCATTAGACCACATTCATTATGTGTCAGAAACCTATGCTGTGTCAACTATTTAATTTTAGATTTAAAAAGTTTGAAGAAGAAATCTTTAATTGATTTGTAAAATCTTGACATTTGTTTTGTGTAAAAAAAAACCATGTAATGTCAAAAATTTGATCACAATCCAAATTCAGAGCTGTATCACGCTTGAATGTTTTGTCCATACTTGCCCCAACTGTTCAGGGTTCGACCTCTGCGGTCGTATAAAGCTGCGCCCTGCGGAGCACCTGGTTTATCAAGTGCACTATCACGAATCGGTTAACCGTTATTGAATATCTGTTTTACATGCAGATGACGACGGATATGTTCCAATAGTTGTAACCACAACTTTAATTCTCATACTGGTAGGTTTTTTTGCTTACTATATTTGCACATGTTGTATTTTTTTCTTATTTGTAATTTTTAATCCATGTTTTTTTTTATTTTGTGTTGAATTCATTTAGGGGTCATCAATTCATTTAGGGGTCATCAGTGACCAAGTGTTTTATCTACAGTGGACTCTTCCGCAAGGTGCGTAAATCTCTAATCTGAATTGACTAGTTGTTTGGTTTTCCTTCCGAAGGTAGAATGTTCTCTTCGGGTAACTTGACTGTATCCAAGAACAAAAACAGTTTTCCATGATATAGCCAAGTTAGCTGAAAATTGTGTAAAATTCCAATAATCAAAAATAAAATTTATATCAATTTGTATTTGTTGTTTTCAACTTATCAACTTTTCAAGTATACAGGTTTCTAGTGCCAGATTTTACTAAATATTTAAGCTGATGAGTTACATTCATGAACAAATCGTAATTAATTATATTTCAAAGCTGGTGTTTGCAAATAAATTGATAATGCCATTATGGAAACAGTGAATGTGTCAAAGAGACAAAAACCTGACCAAAGAGCAGAAAACAGCCAAATGTCACCATTTTAAGATTTAAAGAAGATATGGACCATATGTCAATGAGACTGCAAGCCGATATCACAATATTCATCATAATACATATATAGACGCTACGTTTACATTCGTGAGTATTTCGTGGTTTGTTTATCCATGACACAATATCCATCATAGACAAAAAAAACTAGGACAAAGATGTATGTAACTTTAGTTTCTAAAATCAGGATATTCAATAAACGTTTCAGTTGTAAAGCTGTTTGGGACAACAAAAAAATGGACCTAATACAACTACATTTAGTCTATAGGTCGGTGCACGGGCTTCAAAAATGAACAAAAAAGTTCAAACAATTTAGTAATGTATAAAGGTTACCAACACGACAAATGTGAAACAACTCAAAAGAAAAAACCAACGACCCCATTAATGTTAAACAATGAAATAGAGAAACAAATATGGCATGCATCAACCAACAACAGACACTGATTTACCGATGCATTTTTGACTTGAGACAGACACATACAGAATGTGCAAGGTTAAATATGTTTGAGGGTTCAAACCTCACTTAACATGAGAACGATTTGAAACAGAACAACATAAGTTTAAATGTGAAAAATGAGTGGGACAGGGCTTTATTTACTCATCAAATCGACCAGAAGGACACACAAAATAGCAACAACGAAAAAGAGACACAAAACAAAACCCAATAAATCGATTTAAAAGTACTCGCCAATTCAAAACAATTTCAATTATTAAATAAATATCAACTACTAGTATATTATAACCTTATTATCAAAAAATAAAACGTCACTAAAGACATGAACAACTCATGAAATATACACACCATAAGAAGAAACCCAATGAAACACCAACGTTAAAAGGAAAGTTTTAATAGGGAATTGGAAATCGTCTCTTTTGACAGTTTGCCCATTCAAACTTAAATATGCAGAATCCAGGAAGGAAATATTAGGAATCAGTTCCCTTTATTAAAATTCTGTGGTATGTTTAAAAAAAATCTTGATCATATATATATATATAAATCACATATTGATAAGTTTTATCAAATTTTGATCATGGAATTTAGACGGTTTTCTACTAAAATTTAAATTCATGTACTTTTGACTTCGATTTTTGATAAGCGTCATAAAAATGACAGTTAAATATCAGTCCCTATCGATACCAATGCCAATTTACAACGACAATTACCGAGTTTTCAACTAGTACGGAAAGTATGACTGGAGTTTAAAGGCGATGTATTTTTATACAACTGTCGCTCCCTTTTAACTCGTTTCTTTCCATTCTTTTGTTACCTTTCTTCTGTGTTATTTCATTTGAACAAAATTCAATTTAACAATCCAAACATGCCAGAGCTTCCAAGTTATATTTAGAATCATATTCAAAACAGTAGTGTGGCTGTGGCCATTGAGTGACGACCTAAATTATCCCATGGATTGGGACAGATCAGGTGAAGGTTTGTCTGTAACGATCACTGCTCACTATGTACTTGTTAAAGACACTGAAACTGTGGGGGTCACCAAAGGTTCTCAAAACCTAAATAAAGTAATTCGGAAAATTAATCAGGAATAACACGTTTTTTTGATTTATACCAATAATATAAATCAAAACCTAAAGGTAATTCCTGATTATTTTTTTCGATTTTTTAATTATTAAAGGCGTTAAGAACCTTTGGTGACCCCACAGTTTAAATTCTATAATAAGTAAGTAGTGAGCAGTGATCGTTACAGACAAACGTTCACTTAATCTGTCCCACTGAGTCAATGGGATAATTTAGGTCGTCAATCAATGGCTACAGTCACACTGTTCTGAATATGATTCTAAAAAAAAAAGGCGAAAGATATCAGAGAGACATTCAAACTCGAGATAACCTGACTACTGCATGAAAAAGAATAGACCAAGAAACAGAAAAAGAAACAGGCAACTGTATACAAAACAGAACATAGAAAAACAGAGACTGTGCACTAAAACCGGGGATGATCTCTGGGGTTCCGGAAGGGTAAACAAACCCGGTGTTTAGTCTAATTCAGTAGGTCAAGTTCAGGCAAAAGGTCGTCGGGATTGTGGTAACGACGATTGGAACATATCCGTCATTATCTTTGTAACATCTCGTAGTTGTAGTATGTCATGAATAAGTGGTATATTTAAATCGTTTGTAGCTAGTGAGATATATGAAGAAAAGGATAGTGCCAGCTTACGAGAAAATGACGGATTCCTTAACCTTTGTTACTATAACATTAAATTTAGTTTTTTATGACATGGTTTATCGTCAGGTTAAATAAATTAATTTCAAGCTTGATAATACAGAATTCGTGTTGTACCATTCACCTAGTTAGATAACTGAATTATTAATTATAATTTATTTCTCTGAGACTTTGTATTCAGCGTCAAAATAATAGTGTTAATTCTTAACTCGCCACCCTTTTGGATGTTTTCCTAGACTATGTCTTTAAAGTTTTATCAAAGGATGCCGCTAAATTCTAAGATAATTTGAATATTTTTTCAAATATGTTCCTAAATATATTACAATTATCTATATTATATATATACTCATAAAAGAAAGTCAACATTATTAAAAGAAGATGACGTATATAAGTTGCAATGAGACAACTATGCTTCCTCGTCACCATGTATAAAAAATAAACAATTATAGGTCGAAGTACGGCCTTCAACACTAAGACTTTGCTCACATCGAACAGTAAGCTATAAAGATCATGGACCTATATCTTTATGACCACATACAATTAATGTGTAATAGTTACATTATTGACTGAAAAAAAGACGATATTTATGAAAAAATACCATTCCGAATTATAGCAGTACACTTTATAAAAGCATATTAAAATACATCACAGGGTGACATGATATCAAAATTCAAACCGATCAAGATAGAACAGACAACACTGAAAACACGTTTCAGTAAATCGCCAATCCTGTAAACAAAGGGTTCGTCAAAAAGAACTTAGATAAAACGCAACGACGATGGCGGGAATCTCGAAAAGTTTTCTGTTTTTCCATATGAGGCTTCGACGGAAGCAACCATTTTATCTTGTTCATCTTTTCTAAATAAATCAGAATTGTTGTCTCCCTTAATTCAAACGCATGATTAATTTTCTTCTTCTTTAAAATGAACGCTTCGGAAAGTTAGAAAATACAGAACCATAAAAAACGTTTAAGATAATTTTGCCTACGGGTTTAAACTTAAAAATAAATAATTTCAGCTTTGAGCAACACTATCAGAATCTGTTCTCGTTAAAAAAAGACACAACCGAAATTTGTTTAATTATAAAACTGTCATAATCAGTTATAGGATAAAACTGCTAGAATCAATTTTAGAATAGAACTGTCAGAAATTAGTTTCAGAGTAGAACATCAAAAGCTTTTCCATAGAATAATTATAAAAAACCTATTCTAGGGTAAAAATGCATGTCAGAATATATTAGTAGGTAGAACTATCAGAACTTCTTTAAGGGTACATCTACCAGAATCAGTTCTAGAGTACATTTGTCAGAATCATGATCAATTCCAGGGTAAAACTGCAAGAATCAGTTCTAGGATAGAACACTCAGAATCAGTTCTAGAGTAGAACTGTCAGATTCAATTCTAGAGTAGAAATTTCAGAATCAGTTCTAGGGTAAAATATCAGAAGCTGTTATATGGTATAACTGTAAAAAAAAAGAACTATCAAACGCTGTGCTAAAATAGAACTGTCACAATCGGTTTAAGGGTATAATATCCGTATATGCTTCAAAATAGAACTATCGGATGAAGCTCATATAAATACACTCATAATCTGTTCTAGGGTAGAACTGTCAGAATGAGTTTGATAATAAAACTATCAGAATCAGTTGAAGGATTGAACTATCAGTATCCCTTTCAGATAGAACAGCAGAAAATATTCTTAAGTAGAACTGTCATAATCAGAGAATCGTAATAAGGATTGAATCGTAATTATCAGTTTCATGTAGAACAGCAGAAACTGTCAGAACCGGTTTTAGGGTAATACTGAAAGAAATTGTTCCAGGCCGAACTGTTATCATCAGTTCTAGAGTAGAACTATTGGAAGTCGTTCTAGAAGAGACCAGCCGGAATCTGTTTTAAAGTAGAACTGTCAGAAACTGTTTAGTGTAAAACTATCAGAATCTGTTCTATGGCATAACTGTCAGAATGTCTTCAAACTGCCACAACTTGATCTAAGGAAGAACTACAAAACGTTCATGGGTATAGAACTGTTCAAACTGGTTCCATGATAAACCTTCAGGATTTGTTCCAAGACATAACTGTCACAATATGTTTTAGGATTGAACTGTACAACCTTGTTCATGATGAAAATTGTAAGTTTGTTTCTGTCATAAAACAGCTGTCAAGATCAAAATCAGGAAAATGTCGGAAACTGTTCTAGGCAGAACAGTAAAAATCAGTTCTACGGTATATCCATGAGAAGCTATTCTATGGTAGAGCTGTCTGAACCTGTTCTAATGTAAAACTTTCCGAATCTCCTTTTGGATAAAACTGTCAAAACGTGTTCTAAAGTAGAACTGTTAGAATACCGGGTACGTTCTATTGTAGAACTGTAATAACATGTTCATGGGTAGAAATGCTAGGTATGTTTCCATAGTTGAGCTCTCATAGTCTTTTCTATCGAAGAACTGTTTAAGCCTTTCCCAGGATAGATTGGCAAGATTAGAATCAGTACTAGAGTAGAACTATCTGAAGCTGTTCTAGAGTAGAACTGTCTGAATCTGTTCTAGGTTAAAACAGTCTGAATCAGTTCTATGGTAGAACTATATGAAACTGTTCTATGGTAGAGCTGTATGATGGTTAACGTTTTATAAATTGATATATACTTGGATTGAGAGTTTTCTCATTGGCACTCATACCACATCTTCCTATATCTACTGTATGAGCCTGTTCTAATGTAAAACATTGAAAATATCTTCTCGGATAAAACTGTCAAAAAAAAATTCTAAAGTAGAACTACTAGTATCATAATATGTAGTAGTGTAGAACTGTACTAACATGTTAATGGGTAGACTTGTAAGCTTTCATTCCCTATCAATGGTTGAACTATTAGAATATTTTCTTCTGAAGAATTGTCCGAATCTGTCCAAGAAAAAAGCTGTCAAGATTAGGATCGGTTCTAGGGTGAATATGTAACAATCAATTCTTGGCAGAACTGTTATATTCAGTTCTACAGAAGAACTATCTGAAGCTGTTCTAGGATAGAACTATCAGTATCAGTCCTATAAAAGAACAGTCAAAATCACTTATATATAGAAATTTGAAAAGCTGTTCTATGGTAGAACTTTCTGAACCTTTTATTAGGTAAAACTTTCATAATCTTTTTTCGGGTAAAACTAAAAGGGTAGAACTGTCACGCCGTTCCTGGGTAGAATAGAAAGGTTTGTATCGATATGGTTGAGCTGTCACAGTCTTTGTTTTTGTACTGTAGAACTGTCCAAAACTGTTCCAGAATAAAGCTTTCAACATCTGTTTTAAGGTAGAATGTTACTGTTATACAACAGCTTCTGTCATACACTTTTCTAAATAGGATTGGAGAATTGGTTTAAAGACTAGTCTAGAACAACCTTCAAGGGATGTAAGAACTGTATGAATATTTTTTTAGCAATACGACTTTCCTTCAATACATGCATGCAGTGGCATTAGCGTCCCAGGACAATATGCATAGTATGTTACTCATGTGACATCTTGACGTATTGCTAAGCGACGGAAACGAAAGCAAATTCGAAAGCGGTCAACATTGAAAATAAAACATGCAAATTATATTATGAAAACCATGTTTACGAACGTTCGTTTCACACTCGAATTTCAGTATATCGGCCAATGCACGGTAAAGACTATCGCATATAAAGTGAAGATATCAGCTAGGTAAGGATCAGTATAGCACGATGAATCAGTGAAATAAAGCAAATTATGACAAAAATTATCCTTAAATAACGAGTGTTGTAAAATTTCAAACTATACGCACGCAGGAAGAGGCTGCATATTTAAACATTACTCAGTTACATGCAACCTTTAAACCAAATATATAATGGTTCTCTTCCATATATGAGTAAAGAAAACAGTCACGACAGTTGTCTACCGAAGGTCTTGAGGCGGTACGACGGACGGACGGACGGACGGACAGATGGAGTCGAGCAGTTACTAGAAATACTTTTGTTCGTTTTTGACACAGGTGAAAACATTGTATCCTGTATAAAATATATAATAGTGATACTAGTATACTGAATTCAAATCATCTTATCTGATATCAGTGCATGTGTTATTTCCAAAGATATCAAAACGGCGATTAAGAAGTCACAATAGTTTTGATGTTGTTGTTCTTCCTTTCCTGCATACCGAATTTCTAAGTTTTTAAGAAGATTTGTGGATAATGTTTTAAATGATACGTTAATAAAATTTTAAATGCTAAATATAATGGATCATTTCTTATTCAATTTTACCGAATGAACCGAATGTTGTCCATCCATACTGTGTGAGGAGTATATTTGACACGTTATAAATAATAAAACCTTAACAAAATCAAAATATTATGACAGTTAATGGACACTCTCTAATTTACACCGTGTTTTTCATAAACCGCTGAATAAATTCCAGTCATCTACAAATAATATTCTACACAATGACACGCGTTTTGCGGTAGTAAAAACCCGGATTTGAGCTGTCAATGTCACATTTAAGTGACGTTCGGATGTTACACACGACTTAATTTCGGACTCCTCTTACCCGAGGCTAATTGACACACTGTAAATGGTGATATATGAGTTGTATTTGATTTCAATGCTTACAAGTCATGGCGGTTAATCTATACAATTGAAAAATAGTAATATTAGAAATTGAGGATCAATTAAAGTTTACCTTTTCAAAATTAATCATTTTATCTGTTTTTCAAGGTGTACGGTGATACCGTGAATCATTATTGACAGAACAGAACAAATTATGAAAGTGAAATGGAGGACGCATTTGATAAGCATTTAATTACTATGATTTTTCAGTCGAATTAGTTCTCTGTCATAATCATGAAAAAGGAAAATCATAACACAAATCATAAAAAATGTTAGAACGTGTCTTTAGTATATGTATAGAAATGTGAAGAACAAATAACCAACAAATATTTCGCAGTCTTTATCTTTTTTCTGCGTAGTATAGTAATATATTCGGACTGCACTACATTGTTCTAATCAAACTTTTCTTAATTCAAGAGGAAAGTAATATCATATGCTTAACTTCGATTTAAATAAGCATTATAGAAATTAGAGTTACATCCCTTAGATCGTTAGTTCCGTTTCCAACACTTTTTCATAGTAGTGTTTCATTGCCACTTTTGGTCAGTTGAACATGTACAATATCCGTATAATTTACACGAAACAGGGCAGTCATGGTAAAACAAAGGCTTAAGGAATTTACCTGATAGACAGGGTATGTGTGTTCACTCGAGAAAGAGTCCGCGAGAATACATGTGTGTTATTTGGATTTTTTATTTTTTTATTTAAACAAATGATACTACATGTATTGCATAAAACAGCTTTGAATCCTATCGCTACTCTGATCTGTTAGAAATTAGCAATCAGCAGATGGTAAAGAAGCTTCTATTTTGAACTGGCGGTGTTTTTTTTAACTGCCCGGGACTTAGAATTTGGTATCACCATTTGGGATTTCACAACCCGTTTCATTCAATTGATATTGTCTGCTCCAACTATTATTTGTTTATAAAAAAGTTAAGCTATTGTCTTACGAGATGCCGTTATCTTTGTTGATGCAACGGTTTTATTGCTCATATTTCGTTTCTTCAGGTGATAAAACTTTTTAATTTAGCCAATGTTTTTCATTTTCTTTATGTTACATTTAATAATTTCTAGCTATCGCTTTAGACGGTTGCATGCGCAATCTCACTAGCTCTTCCATTGTTCATTTCTTTTAATATCTCAATGCATTTCGTGTTTTTTTTTCTTCTGTTCATTGCGTAACAATCTTATCTCATTTCACTGATATTGAATAATTTCAATTAAACATTTTGTGAAAGACGGAAATTAAGGTTAGCATGACGGTTAGTACAGAGAGATTACAGGCTGTGTAAAGAAGCTTTTGTCCTTGAGAATTTCATTATATATTAAACACTTTATCTCTAAAAGAGAGGCGAAAGATACCAAAGGGACATTCACACTCAGAGGTCGAAAACATACTGACAACGCCTTGGCCATATAGGGAAAAGACCAACAACACGCAGATCTTTGTCTAAGTTGATTTTGTTAAATTGATATGTAAATAATTATATAGAAGATGTTTTCAACAGTAACCAAGTTGTATACATAAGGAAATGAATAAAGTTAATCCCTAAAATAAGACAAAATAAATTTATACTAAGTGCCATTGAACACAAATTCAACATATTATATATTGGCAAAAATTTGTTGTTTTCATTTGGGTTACACATATTAAACCATTAAAGTTATTATCCCTTAATATGTTCATTTCTAAAATTTCGAAATATTCAAAATTGAAGTGTTAAAAAATTCATTAAAATGAACGATTCTATAGAAAGATCAATAATCAACATATAATGAAAGCTCACTAATAAATATTTCTTTAAATAAAAGTCTAAATGCAAGAGGGAAATTTTTCAAATACCACTACGTACATTATTTCCATTGAGATAAAAAAAAATCTTTAAATGTTCATATACATGTAAAATGTACCCTGTCCTAATGAAGGTAACTGAAGGACAGGGTATCGACCGTTCCAAAATACTGGGGAGCAGTTGTGTTCTCCCCCGTGGGCTGCGTTGATTCATAGCCCTGACAGAGTAGAACCAATACTGCCCAACCTACCACTATACCAATAGTGCATTTTCGTTTGGGTTAGATGTAGCCCTGTAGCCCAGAAGAATTTAATTTTGGAAAGGTAAAATGATCTTTCTTTCTTTCTCTATCTATCTTTCTTTATCTCACTCGTTTTTTCGTTCATTTTCATTTATTCTATCTTTCCTATGGTTGCTTGGTCTATGTCTCTCACCGTTTCATTTTTCTCTCTCTTTCTTAGCAGTGTGAGAGTGAGCAAAACAGTAGAGTGTGCAGTGTATGAGAGAGCAATGTCAGAGGGAACAGTGAGAGAGAGTGAGCAAAACAGTAGAGTCTGCAGTGTATGAGAGAGCAATGTCAGAGGGAACAGTGAGAGAGAGTGAGCAAAACAGTAGAGTCTGCACTGTATGAGAGAGCAATGTCAGAGGGAACAGTGAGAGAGAGTGAGCAAAACAGTAGAGTCTGCAGTGTGTGAGAGAGCAATGTCAGAGGAAACAGTGAGAGATAGTGAGCAAAACAGTAGAGTCTGCAGTGTGTGAGAGAGCAATGTCAGAGGAAACAGTGAGAGATAGTGAGCAAAACAGTAGAGTCTGCAGTGTGTGAGAGAGCAATGTCAGAGGAAACAGTGAGAGATAGTGAGCAAAACAGTAGAGTCTGCAGTGTATGAGAGAGCAATGTCAGAGGGAACAGTGAGAGAGAGTGAGCAAAACAGTAGAGTCTGCACTGTATGAGAGAGCAATGTCAAAGGGAACAGTGAGAGATAGTGAGCAAAACAGTAGAGTCTGCAGTGTGTGAGAGAGCAATGTCAGAGGAAACAGTGAGAGATAGTGAGCAAAACAGTAGAGTCTGCAGTGTGTGAGAGAGCAATGTCAGAGGAAACAGTGAGAGATAGTGAGCAAAACAGTAGAGTCTGCAGTGTGTGAGAGAGCAATGTCAGAGGAAACAGTGAGAGATAGTGAGCAAAACAGTAGAGTCTGCAGTGTGTGAGAGAGCAATGTCAGAGGAAACAGTGAGAGATAGTGAGCAAAACAGTAGAGTCTGCAGAGTGTGAGAGAGCAATGTCAGAGGAAACAGTGAGAGATAGTGAGCAGAACAGTAGAGTGTGCAGTGTATGAGAGAGCAATGTCCGAGGGAACAGTGAGAGATAGTGAGCAAAACAGTAGAGTCTGCAGTGTGTGAGAGAGCAATGTAAGAGGGAACAGTGAGAGATAGTGAGCAAAACAGTAGAGTGTGCAGTGTGTGAGAGAGCAATGTCCGAGGGAACAGTGAGAAAAACAGTAGAGTGTGCAGTGTGTGAGAGAGCAATGTCAGAGGGAACAGTGAGAGATAGTGAGCAAAACAGTAGAGTCTGCAGTGTGTGAGAGAGCAATGTCAGAGGAAACAGTGAGAGATAGTGAGCAAAACAGTAAAGTGTGCAGTGTGTGAGAGAGCAATATCAGAGGGAATAGTGAGCAAAACAGTAGAATCTGCAGTGTGTGCAAGAGCAATGTCAGAGGAAACAGTGAGAGATAGTGAGCAAAACAGTAGAGTCTGCAGTGTGTGAGAGAGCAATGTCAGAGGAAACAGTGAGAGATAGTGAGCAAAACAGTAGAGTCTGCTGTGTGTGAGAGAGCAATATAAGAGGGAAAAATGAGAGATAGTGAGCAAAACAGTAGAGTGTGCAGTTTGTGAGAGAGCAATGTCAGAGAATAGTGAGCAAAACAGTAGAGTGTGCAGTGTGTGAGAGAGCAATGTCAGAGGGAATAGTGAGCAAAACAGTCGAGTCTGCAGTGTGTGAGAGAGCAATGTCAGAGGAAACAGTGAGAGATAGTGAGCAAAACAGTAAAGTGTGCAGTGTGTGAGAGAGCAATGTCAGGGGGAACAGTCAGAGATAGTGAGCAAAACAGTAAAGTGTGCAGTGTGTGAGAGAGCAATGTCAGAAAGAACAGTGAGAGAGAGTGAGCAAAACAGTAGAGTCTGCTGTGCGTGAGAGAGCAATGTCAGAGGAAACAGTGAGAGATAGTGAGCAAAACAGTAAAGTGTGCAGTGTGTGAGAGAGCAATGTCAGGGGGAACAGTCAGAGATAGTGAGCAAAACAGTAAAGTGTGCAGTGTGTGAGAGAGCAATGTCAGAAAGAACAGTGAGAGAGAGTGAGCAAAACAGTAGAGTCTGCTGTGTGTGAGAGAGCAATGTATGAGGGAACAATGAGAGATAGTGAGCAAAACAGTAGAGTGTGCAGTGTGTGAGAGAGCAATGTCAGAGAATAATGAGCAAAACAGTAGAGTGTGCAGTGTGTGAGAGAGCAATGTCAGAAAGAATAGTGAGCAAAACAGTAGAGTCTGCAGTGTGTGAGAGAGCAATGTCAGAGGGAACAGTGAGCGATAGTGAGCAAAACAGTAGAGTCTGCAGTGTGTGAGAGAGCAATGTCAGAGGGAATAGTGAGCAAAACAGTAGAGTCTGCAGTGTGTGAGAGAGCAATGTCAGAGGAAACAGTGAGAGATAGTGAGCAAAACAGTAGAGTCTGCAGTGTGTGAGAGAGCAATGTCAGAGGAAACAGTGAGAGATAGTGAGCAAAACAGTAGAGTCTGCAGTGTGTGAGAGAGCAATGTCAGAGGAAACAGTGAGAGATAGTGAGCAAAACAGTAAAGTGTGCAGTGTGTGAGAGAGCAATGTCAGAGGGAATAGTGAGCAAAACAGTAGAGTCTGCAGTGTGTGAGAGAGCAATGTCAGAGGGAACAGTGAGCGATAATGAGCAAAACAGTAGAGTCTGCAGTGTGTGAGAGAGCAATGTCAGAGGAAACAGTGAGAGATAGTGAGCAGAACAGTAGAGTCTGCAGTGTGTGAGAGAGCAATGTCAGAAAGAACAGTGAGAGAGAGTGAGCAAAACAGTAGAGTCTGCAGTGTGTGAGAGAGCAATGTAAGAGGGAACAGTGAGAGAGAGTGAGCAAAACAGTAAAGTGTGCAGTGTGTGAGAGAGCAATGTCAGAGGGAACAATGAGAGAGAGTGAGCAAAACAGTAGAGTCTGCAGCGTATGAGAGAGCAATGTAAGAGGGAACAGTGAGAGATAGTGAGCAAAACAGTAGAGTATGCAGTGTGTGAGAGAGCAATGTAAGAGGGAACAATGAGAGAAAGTGAGCAAAACAGTAGAGTCTGCAGTGTGTGAGAGAGCAATGTAAGAGGGAACAATGAGAGATAGTGAGCAAAACAGTAGAGTGTGCAGTGTGTGAGAGAGCAATGTCAGCGGGAATAGTGAGAAAAACAGTAGAGTCTGCAGTGTGTGAGAGAACAATGTCAGAGGAAACAGTGAGAGATAGTGAGCAAAACAGTAGAGTCTGCAGTGTGTGAGAGAGCAATGTAAGAGGAAACAGTGAGAGATAGTGAGCAAAACAGTAATGTGTGCAGTGTGTGAGAGAGCAATGTCAGAGGAAACAGTGAGAGAGAGTGAGCAAAACAGTAGAGTCTGCAGTGTGTGAGAGAGCAATGTAAGAGGGAACAATGAGAGATAGTGAGCAAAACAGTAGAGTATGCAGTGTGTGAGAGAGCAATGTCAGAGGGAATAGTGAGCAAAACAGTAGAGTCTGCAGTGTGTGAGAGAGCAATGTCAGAAAGAACAGTGAGAGATAGGGAGCAAAACAGTAGAGTGTGCAGTGTGTGAGAGAGCAATGTCAGAGGAAACAGTGAGAGATAGTGAGCAAAACAGTAGAGTGCGCAGTGTGTGAGAGAGCAATGTCAGAGGGAACAGTGAGAGATAGTGAGCAAAACAGTAAAGTGTGCAGTGTGTGAGAGAGCAATGTCAGAAAGAACAGTGAGAGAGAGTGAGCAAAACAGTAGAGTCTGCTGTGTGTGTGAGAGCAATGTAAGAGGGAACAATGAGAGATAGTGAGCAAAACAGTAGAGTGTGCAGTGTGTGAGAGAGCAATGTCAGAGGAAACAGTGAGAGATAGTGAGCAAAACAGTAGAGTGTGCAGTGTGTGAGAGAGCAATGTCAGAGGAAACAGTGAGAGAATAGTGAGCAAAACAGTAGAGTCTGCAGTGTGTGAAAGAGCAATGTCAGGGGGAACAGTGAGAGATAGTGAGCAAAACTGTAGAGTCTGCAGTGTGTGAGAGAGCAATGTCAGAGGGAACAGTGAGAGATAGTGAGCAAAACAGTAGAGTCTGCAGTGTGTGAGAGAGCAATGTAAGAGGGAACAATGAGAGATAGTGAGCAAAACAGTAGAGTGTGCAGTGTGTGAGAGAGCAATGTCAGAGGAAACAGTGAGAGAATAGTGAGCAAAACAGTAGAGTCTGCAGTGTGTGAGAGAGCAATGTCAGGGGGAACAGTGAGAGATAGTGAGCAAAACTGTAGAGTCTGCAGTGTGTGAGAGAGCAATGTCAGAGGGAACAGTGAGAGATAGTGAGCAAAACAGTAGAGTCTGCAGTGTGTGAGAGAGCAATGTCAGAGGGAATAGTGAGCAAAACAGTAGAGTCTGCAGTGTGTGAGAGAGCAATGTCAGAGGAAACAGTGAGAGATAGTGAGCAAAACAGTTATGTGTGCAGTGTGTGAGAGAGCAATGTCAGAGGAAACAGTGAGAGAGAGTGAGCAAAACAGTAGAGTCTGCAGTGTGTGAGAGAGCAATGTCAGAGGAAACAGTGAGAGATAGTGAGCAAAACAGTAGAGTGTGCAGTGTGTGAGAGAGCAATGTCAGAGGGAACAGTGAGAGATAGTGAGCAAAACAGTAAAGTGTGCAGTGTGTGAGAGAGCAATGTCAGAAAGAACAGTGAGAGAGAGTGAGCAAAACAGTAGAGTCTGCTGTGTGTGTGAGAGCAATGTAAGAGGGAACAATGAGAGATAGTGAGCAAAACAGTAGAGTGTGCAGTGTGTGAGAGAGCAATGTCAGAGGAAACAGTGAGAGATAGTGAGCAAAACAGTAGAGTGTGCAGTGTGTGAGAGAGCAATGTCAGAGGAAACAGTGAGAGAATAGTGAGCAAAACAGTAGAGTCTGCAGTGTGTGAGAGAGCAATGTCAGGGGGAACAGTGAGAGATAGTGAGCAAAACTGTAGAGTCTGCAGTGTGTGAGAGAGCAATGTCAGAGGGAACAGTGAGAGATAGTGAGCAAAACAGTAGAGTCTGCAGTGTGTGAGAGAGCAATGTAAGAGGGAACAATGAGAGATAGTGAGCAAAACAGTAGAGTGTGCAGTGTGTGAGAGAGCAATGTCAGAGGAAACAGTGAGAGAATAGTGAGCAAAACAGTAGAGTCTGCAGTGTGTGAGAGAGCAATGTCAGGGGGAACAGTGAGAGATAGTGAGCAAAACTGTAGAGTCTGCAGTGTGTGAGAGAGCAATGTCAGAGGGAACAGTGAGAGATAGTGAGCAAAACAGTAGAGTCTGCAGTGTGTGAGAGAGCAATGTCAGAGGGAATAGTGAGCAAAACAGTAGAGTCTGCAGTGTGTGAGAGAGCAATGTCAGAGGAAACAGTGAGAGATAGTGAGCAAAACAGTAAAGTGTGCAGTGTGTGAGAGAGCAATGTCAGAGGGAATAGTGAGCAAAACAGTAGAGTCTGCAGTGTGTGAAAGAGCAATGTCAGAGGAAACAGTGAGAGATAGTGAGCAAAACAGTAAAGTGTGCAGTGTGTGAGAGAGCAATGTCAGGGGGAACAGTGAGAGATAGTGAGCAAAACAGTAAAGTGTGCAGTGTGTGAGAGAGCAATGTCAGAAAGAACAGTGAGAGAGAGTGAGCAAAACAGTAGAGTCTGCAGTGTGTGAGAGAGCAATGTAAGAGGGAACAATGAGAGATGTGAGTGAGAGACAGTTTTGAGAGAGTAAGTGGGGTTATTGAGCAAGGGTTGAGAGAGTGATAATGTGATTGAGAGACAGATTTGAGAGAGTAATTGGGGTTATTGAGCAACAGTTGAGAGAGTGATAATGTGAGAGAAAGGGACATGGTGTTTGTCTGTTCTTCTTCCATTGGAGGTTGACTGTCCAATTAGTAGCTTCTATCTCTGTGTTACACAGGTGCTCGAAGAACGGAGGAAATTAACGACTCACAGTTAAAGTTTTATATTAATTTGACACTATCGGTAGCCAAAAATTACCGCTTGATACTCGACTGTAAAGGTCATTCCTATCGTCATTAAACACATTTCTTCGAGATAATTTTACATTTCTTTTTCCTTTTAGCTCGGGTTGAAGACTACTTGAAATGTTACAGTGATACACAGCTTCGAATTGTGTTTCTAAAAATGCTTTCATGCATTGATGCATCATGTTAATAGTTTTGATTAAACTTTGTAAGTTCTTCTCCAAGGAGTTTGAATGTTCAATTAGTAGCTCTGTCTCGGCGTTCCACATGTACTCCTAGAACGGAGGAAAATAGCACAGGGAAGAAGAAAAGCACATATAACACTGATGATCTTACCATTTCTCAGTGCTCTCTAAAACCAAGAACAATTATAGAAAAAGCACATAATGTGGTAGAATGAAACCTGTCTTTCATGTGCACAAACCATATCCTGTGTGTTTTTATATAACGTGTTTCGAACAAATGAAGATTACACGACAGTTCAGACACATCATTGCCTTAATTAGGATACAAAACAACACTTAAATTGTAAAGCATATAATAAGCATATGATCGCACTGCATGAGTATGCACAAGGTTACCAATATCATAGTTGTTTGTTGGATATTTATGGCTTGGATCGTGTTACTCAGTCTTTAGTTTCTATGTTATGAATGTGTACTGGTGTTTTTCTTTTGGTCGATTTTCGTGTTTTTGTTATGGCTTTATCAGTTTGTTTCCGACTTGTGCGTTATGGCCCTTTGAAATCCTTCGCCTTTCTTTTTTGCACTTTAAAGTTTCATCAAACATATTTACTTGTGCAAGATTTCAATAGATAAAAGGATGTTTTAGATCCTACAAATATCTGTTCCTCATCCTGTCAATTTGAAAAAGAAAGGCGAAAGATACCAGAGGGACATTCAAACTTATAAGTTGAAAATAAACTGACAACGGAATGGCTAAAAAAGAAAAAGGACCAACAAACAAACAATAGTACTTTGTAATTTGAATTGATTTAGAAACAAACCATGTACTTAACCAAGTAACTTAGCAGGATTTTTAACATAAGAAAGTTATGTAGACTAGAAAACATGCCACTTTTGCAAAACACTGCTAGCGAACAAAGTTTTGCCCTCACTCTTAAATCAAATAACCAAAATTTCAAATACCATTTTTAAGAGTTTTTGCGTTAACATAGTGTGAGAAGAAACCCTCGTTGTCCCGAAAATTTTCAAAACAATATATATTTATAGTGTGTCTTTCTATGTTGTTTCGGGTTAGGATGAAGGTTGGCGACTGTTAAACGTTTAAACCCGCTGCATTTATTTGCACGTGTCCTAAGTCAGGAACCTGTTGTTCAGTGGTTGCCGTTCTTGCAGTGGATCATAAGTGTTTCTCGTATCTCAATTTTTATACAGATTAGACCGTTAGCATTCCTGTTTGAATGGTTTTACATTTGTCATTTTGGGAGCCCTTTATAGCTTGCTGTTATGTGGGAGTCAAGGCCTTGTGTTGAAGGTCGTGTTTAGACATAACATGGTTACTTTTACAAAATGTGACTTCAATGGAGAGTTGTGTCATTGGTACTCATACCACATCTTCGATATATCTATATACAATGAAAAGTTAGTTGGGTTAATTTTAAGTATTAATTGGTTGGTATCTTGGTTGGATGATTTCGTATATCGAAATCTGAAACATCAGTTCAATTTTAATAACTATTCATAGGCAAATATATTAAATGCTAATTTTGGAGGTTTGTTTATTGCGTCATTTCTTATCATTAAAATGGTGTCCAAAAGTAACTGTGACGTCATGAACAATGGATGTTTGCAATATAGTCATTCAAATCATCTAAATATCCATACAAATTTAGTTAAAGGTATATTTTATGATAATACCGGATGAAACATTGTAATCCACACGAAACCGGAACGGGTAGAACAGATACGAAACATGTATATATTTCCCAGCATCCTCCAGTACAAATTATAATTGATTTTCCAGGTGTTCAACATGTAGATATTTTCTTTATTTCCTGTTGATAAGTATATACATTAATACTATACACCTTTTGTCTATATGTAAGGGCTTAAGTCGTAAACAATAGCAAATTGCATTATAATTAAATAAAAGAGACACATATTTCATGTTTATTCAAAAATTTTGTAAATCTTGCATATAAATATTAAGAAGGTTATCAGACCACACATATATATACTGTTAAGGCAAGGCGAGCGATGTGGAGTGAAACGTCAGTGATGGCTTTATTGCTTTCTTAAGCGTCAAAATTGTCAAGCAGGGATATGTAAAAACAATATATGACACCTATACGACCTGAAAAATTATTTACTGAACCATTAATAATAATTACTACCATATATATCATATTTGTGAATATTAAGGCACAACAGATGCACGATCCAGAAAAAGTAAACTCTAAAATATTGCTTATTGCGCAAGAAAGGTAAAGATTTGCTACTACTGGCTACTGGTAGTGTAAGGAATAAAAATTTCCTCACGTAACTTTTTGAATGATGGCATTTCAGCCACAAAGTCAGATCTCATCTTATTTCGTCAGAAAAAGATGTATAGCATTAGTACTAGTAGAATACAAAAGTGGATTATGTTTCTGCTACATGGGATGATCCAATAAAACAAAATGTAAAAACACGTATCAAAGATACCAGGCTTGAAGGCTACAACTGTGTACGCCGCAATGCAGTTTTGTCTACAAATGACTCTTCCGTTACACTCAAATCAAAAAGTAATAGAATATAGTATTAAACTGGTCTTTGGGCACAAACCGCGTATTTCGGCAATAAGCGTTCATATGTTCGCCCAAGACCAAAAATTTGAAAAGCCGAACGCATAAAATGTTTTAAGGGCATTTAAACTGGAAAAGACATTAACAGTACAGTTAACTTTGTCTGAGAACCCTTCAACCTTGCGGTCAAAATATGAACAAAACATTAACAAACTAGATCATACAATGCAATACCAAGGCAATGGCTATAATGTATACGATAACCTTGGGGATGTTTTGTCCTCCACTAGAGGTTAAGCACCAGTTGTAAAAAAATTTGATACTGATTTTCATGAGAGGTCCAATTCTTTCTGGAAAAATCTGAAAAATTTGAGTAGACCATTGTTTGAATTTTTGCCCTCTTTCGTTGTTGGTTTATTTCCATGGTTTTGTTTTAGTTTAAACATATTTGTTTATAGTAGATTGGGAACCAAGTTAATACAACTTATATTAATCCCTCTTCACTTTGCTGGCGGGGGTACTGCCTTGTAGCGGCATCATCCTGCTCTTTTTCAAAATCTGCAAGGGTGTCTTTTACGTGCACTAGACATTGCTCTCTCGTAAGACGGATCAACCATTTATCGTCCTCTTTCGACGGACTATTTTCGTTTCTCAAGACCATACTCGCAATTGGTGCCAAGGGAGAGCATCTTAATTTTTACAAAAAGGACTGCATACTTAGTTCTGCATTATGCTAGGCAGAAAAAATACTCATCTTCCGTAAAACAAATTGATGTCCAAGCAACGACCAATAATTTACAAACTGCATACGAGTACATGTTAAGTTGAAGGCGTGTCTGTATAATATCGTGAAATTGTTTGTTCTGGTACCTTGTACTAATTCCAAGACAAATAGTATCATTAAGTAAATGTGTTAACATATGTACCACATGCAAATATTACATATTAAGTAAGCTTTTAGAATATACTTTAAGCATTCGTAGGACGCTATCGTTTGCTTTCAATGTATTATCGGATAGTGGTTTTTTTTTTTACTTTTTGCTAAATTCATCTTTGATAGTGAAAAAAAAAACAGCAAAAAAAATCCGATAAAAAACGTCGAAACAAACGATAAGGACCTACACAGGCTTATATTATAGGTCTAATTTAAGATTTTATTTTACCATTTGAAATATTCGGGTAGGACACGGTAATATTTTCCAACTCATAATTAGTAATTGTAAAGGAAAAGCTGAATGCATGTATTGTATTTTCCTTTTAATGCATAATTATGAACAAAAATAGTTGATTAAAATATTTTTTCTATCTTCCTATTGTCTAATATTTCTTGCTTTTAGGAAAGTCTATGTATTATATCCCCATCCTCCCAAAGTATCAAATACTACATAAAAAACTTAGTGTCTGTAGGACGTTAATACCGATGATATTCCTGAGCTCAAGTTCTAGACTGAGGTCACAATACAAGAATGTTTTGACAGGCACAGGTGTCATTGTTCTCTTTGTTTTCATCGGTAGTTGGACATATCTAGGTTTCTTATAACACTATGTTTGTCTCCATTTCAAGTGAACGGGAAGTACGAATCATTCATCTTAATTTTCATTTTATTTCAAAATATGTCCTAACCGGTCATCTGGCTATCATGGACTTGTCAAGTTCGGACAATTTATGTCGGACCACTTCATGCCAGTATTAGGTACTAAAATGTTTGATTTATGTATTGAAGTGAAACTCGACCACCGACATTTTCAATTACCTCTTTCTACCTGTAGTTTTACTTGAAATATCATCATTTAAATGCATTTTTGTTTGAAAAGTGTCCAATTATTTGATTTCCAGATTACAAAGCTTCTATTTGTTAACGGATAAAATACATATTTGGTCGTAAAAACATTTGTTATGAATTTATCTCAATTTTCTACTTTTGTCATATTCACCTACTATTGTAACCCTTGTTCCCAATTTGTCCTATCTTAATTTAATTTTAAATAGACTGGATACATTTCTTTCAAGACATCATATAAATGTAAAACATTGTATTTACAATTATGCAATGGGTGTCGACAACTTCGTTTTGTAAAATTTTATAAGAATCTTGCGAGAGAGTAAAAAACTGAAAGACCAAATCGTCTGAACTCGACTGTTTTAACCCATGACTGAAGAGAATACGTCTTACGTTTATTTCTAGCTAAATGTGTTTTCAAAATGAAACAACTTGAAACGTATTTGTACACTACGACTATATGACAATGATGCCGCGCGCCTGTGTTTACCCTTTAGTATACTTTTGATTTTTTTTTTAAATGTTTACCTTTTCATACATTGCGTAGGTAAAAAACTAACATTTTCCAAATATTGGTTGGGATTCGTGTGGTGTCAAGAGATAGTGGAATTACTAAGTGTCACGGCGAGAAAAAGAGAACATTTGTGGATAAAACACCAAGTAAGATGACAGACGAAAAAGAATTATCAGATAATTATTAGTTATTGGAACTTTATTAACGTTATCACATATTCCCATCCTATACACATATTTTCAATCTGGAAAATATTACCTTCTCCAGCGGCACGTCCTTTGACCTTGTATATAGGAATGTCTCCCCTAGAATATATAAAATGACTAAAACCAAAACCAAAGTACAAGAAACCGTTCAAGAAATGTGACATAAATAATTATAGATGAGTGGTCATATAATGTTTGTGGTTGCATATTTTATAAACGTAACAGCATTTGTTATAAATTATGTTGATTCAATTTAAGCAATATATTTCTCTTGTTTACACTTTTGGGTATCTGCGATTGACCCTAAATCTTACTCTGAATAACCTTTTGACGTCATGAAAAATAACTTTTTTTTATCGGGACGTCAAAGATTATAAATCATGACGTAAAATGTATTTGTGATTGAAACTAAAGGATGACACATTTGTAAACAACTAATACGTTTATTTTGATATTGTACGAAGTTAGTCAGTCTCACAACGTTTTCCTACACGGTACGGACAAGTAGCGTGACAGTTTCACAACGTATTTGCTACGGTACGTAAAAGTAACGTAACAGTCTCACAACATTTTTACTACGGTACGGACAAGTAGCGTGACAGTTTCACAACGTATTTGCTACGGTACGTACAAGTAACGTGACAGTCTCACAAAGTTTTACTACGGTTCGTACAAGTAACGTGACAGTCTCACAACGTTATTGTTACGGTACAGACAAGTAACGTGACAATATCACAACGTTTTTGCTACGGTACGTACAAGTTACGTGACAGTGTTACAACGTTTTTGCTACGCTACGGACAAGTAACGTGACAGTCTCATAGCGCATGCATTAAATTTAACGTTTCTAAGCATACCATTTACACATTTATTCGATAAACCAAACGGTCCCCATCAACAAAGGTCTAACTACCGAACTGAATAGGTCCAGATGGTCATATGTACCTTGAGCTTCATACGCTCTAATTATACACTAATACAACGTTAGATGATATGCATGAGTAAACTTACGGGATATACATACGACTGTATCCTGCTTTAAGTCATAATTAAAATAAATTTATTTGTTTTCCTCATCCTTATTGTATACGTATTTGTAATATGCGTAGTAAACTTTGTGGTAGGAAACTTGTAATTGTACACCTTTTGGACATTAATAAATATCTTTTCAGTCATGTTTTTACTATATACGGGCCAAATTCTGTATATTTATTTGTTGAAAAATGGGATAAATGCAGTAAACAAACATCATCTGTTACTAATTTTTTTTATAATTTCACATAAGCAAATGCTTCATTTTTTTTAAACATACTAAAATCATCATTAACAACAGGTCTTCTTCATGCATTCTTCATAATTTTCCCACAATAAAAATGATAAAGTTGTATATTATAAAGTATTATAAACTAAAAACAACAAGAGCAACAAAAATAAATAAGAATAATACAAAATTAACATGAATTGTAATTTTCATATTTTATATTATTGTATAGCAATATAATATTTCCCACAGAACGTAACCAAAAGTTAGCGTGTAATAAATTCTAATATTGCACCAGTGCAATAAATTTTCAAAATTCATGACGTCATCAACGTTTAAATCTTAGTTTAAACCAATTTTTACTGTCAAATATTATTTTGCTATACAATAAAAGGGTTATTGCATGAATATTGGGGAATATTGTCCCTCGTAGAACATATATTGCACTCGCAAGCTCGTGCAATATAGAATTCTACTCGGGACACTATTCCCCATTATTCATGCAATAACCCTATATTATTATTTTAAGGTTCAACCATAACCGTTACGTCAACTGAGATCGGCGAGACCTAGGAAAGCTATTTCAATCAATTTGTGAATAGGTCAGTTGAATGGAAACTACTAGTCAATAGGTTTATGATATTTGTTTTGCAGTTGTATTGACGTTAGAACATCTTATTTCCATCTCATCCACTAAGTCATGGTTTATTGACTTGAAATTTTGTGCATAGTTTACATGTTAAAATGTGTGATTACGTCAGTTTAAATTCATCCATTAATTATAAATAAATGATACTTGGTATGCAGTTTTATAAGCATTTGCACATATCAGTACCATAGAAATTATATGCATAGTTTACAATTTAAATTTATGTTTTAAGGGAACCACTTATGATAAGTCAGTGTAATTGGTTTGAGAATGTTATTAGCTTAGGCATTTTTCGTTTCCATGGAGACTATCGGGTTCTACACTTTCAGTTATGGTCAATTCAATGACTTTGAATGTTTTTACAGTTATTCATGTAAAGTGTTGTCATTTTATTTTCAGCATTTGCATTATAACATCAAAATTACATACAGGCGAGAAATATCTCTGTATCAACAATGCATTGTATTTCAAGCAACTTGTTAATTGTAAATCATAAATGTAACAAAAGACAACCTTTACACCACAGAATGGGAACCACATTGGCGGTTCTTGGTAGCGTGCATGTCTCGAGTGCGGGGGGTCTTGGGTTTAAACCCTGATCGGCTCATATAAAAGAAATTACAATTGGTATAAGTTGCTTCTTCGATAATTACGTGGTACCAAATAGACATTCAAACTCGTAAGCAGAAAACAATCTGACAATGCCATGCCAAAGAAGAGTTGATGAGACACTATGGCTTTCCAGAAAAAATTATAACCATCACCAGAAACACCTATAGAAAAATGCACAGCAAGATCATTCAGCCGTTGGTATACCGGTAACAACTGGGGTAAGACAAGGATGTCTCCTTTCCCCTATTATAATCCCCCTGCATGGCAGTCGACTGATCATAGAGCAAGCCACAGACGGCAGAAGAAACAGTAATCAAAGGACCATGTTCACCCAGTTGGATGACCTAGACTTTGCTGATTACATTGCCTTGCTGTCCAACAAATACAGGACAAACTAGCGTAGGTTGAAAAAAAAGCATCAGAAACAGTCCTTTCCACCAATCACGATAATACCAAAGTTTTAAAGTCAAACGCAAAGTCCGTTGCAAGTCGGATGGTTAACAACCAAGCTTTAGAAGATGTGGAATCCTTAATACATACCATGGACACTTAGTGGATAATCTAAGCGGCTCAGAACAATCTAGTATTTTAGGTTTATTTAAAGGTCAAAATAGGCCAAAACGTAACTTCTGTTCTAAAACAACATATTATAAATGGTATTGTATTGTTACAACTTGTGTGAGTAACAGACTACGGCTTCGAAAACAACATTTCTAAGGATTTAAAACTGATTGATTTCATTAATTGTTCATCCATTCCTTTGATTTCCTGTTTTTTTGTGTATTGAATATACACGAAAAATTTGGATAGTCATAACCCCTGGTCATATTAAACTTGTAAATTTGCTCTTATGGTCATTCAAATAAACAATTGTCCGTAAGTTATAGATAACATAATTATTTTAATTATTCGATATACGAAATTCAAATGTAAGGCTATACTTCATGAAATATTAAACGATCGGTACAAGATCTAAAACTTTATGTCACTTGAAAGCCGTCCATAGAGATTCACCTTGCTGACTCTTTATTTGAACAGTCCATCAGTATGAAAACATGTACTATATACGCTTTATGCAAATGCTGCTTGTTAATGAAAACTCAGAAAAGCCAGAAACCCAACGACACAAATATTCAAGACAACGACCTACAGTGTGAAAACGTAATTGACTTGTTGTATAAAAAGGTGTTTTACACTATATGTCAAGGTATAAATTGTCTCCGAGTCTATCTAGTAGCTTGAAACCATCCTTAGATTTATATAGTCTGTTAAAGTTATAAATCAATCATACAGAAACAATCTGCCAACAACACATTTTTCTCGTAATTATAAAAATCAAAACGTTTATATATATATTATATAAGGGACTGGCAGGGTCAAATAAGTTTTACTCATTTGTTTTTACCCTGAATTTGCATGAAAACGGTACATCAGCTGACTTTAAAATATAACTAAATATGTTGCTTTACTATAGTTAATACTTCTACATATCGTGTCAACATGAATTTATATTTTAGCATTGTACAAGGTAATGTTTTTCTGGACTTTAAGGACTCTTAAATACTAAATCGAGTGGACGTGTACTGATTGATATATTATTGTTTTGTATTCGGGATTTATTTTATAAGTTGTTATTGGCTTCGGACTAGCCTACAGTAACTGCAAATAATCGCAGATCGGTACTATGTGTTTCTTTTTCGTTTTCTTTTGTTTTTGTTAGCTGTGTCGATCTGATGAAGCAAGCCCTTTTCAACTTAATTCTATATGTACCTGTCCTAATTCAGGTGCTAGCTAGAGTCAAGGCCAATTGGGGTTATACTCTGCAAAGGTGTTTAATCCAGATAGATTCTGAATGTGCATGTCCCAAGTCAGGAGACTGGATTGATTTTAGTAGTTATTGTTTATACAACTATAAGCATGCTAGTGTTTGCTTTCCTTTGATTGCCAATGATAATCATTTTGTTATATAAGCTTTATATGCGGTATGTGGTTCTCTAATTGTCTCATACGTTGACCTATAGTTGATTATATAACCGACAGTTCACTATAAGCGACTTACGTAATAAGTTAAGTACGTCTGACATTTTTTTTATGGAGTTTGTTTTCCTTTTTAAAACGTTTTTAGTGTCATTTTGCTCTAATGCATAAATTGATCAAACCAAGATCCTGTGAATTAAATGGTTTTTACCACACCACACATGTCAATTTGTATATAAGTAATAAAACTGTTCAACGCAATATAATGGTAGTAAACATGTAAGCATAGCACATCTCGTGTCTATATAAGGCATTTAGATTTTAAGATTTATGATTATGAAAGTAATAACTGTAAAATCATAATCCAAAAACATTAATCTTGGATCAGCAAATAAAAACTTGTAACATTTTGTATATAATAAAATTAGTTACTATTTGATGGCTTGAAAATCATGAAGACGGCAAGTGGGAAATTCATTAATTGGGATAAGACATGAACAATTACAACAAATTTAAAAATAGGAAAATGAAAAAGAACATTTCCAAATAGTTAAGAAACAGTCGGTTTTTTCCTTGACTTTATGGCTAAGTTTGTTGTTGGAATGTAATTTAGGAATGCACCACTTGCATTAAGCAAAACGAATGGTACATTGGAAAAGCTTCCGGAGCACTTAAGTTTGTCCGTTTTGTATGTTATCCCTCTTTTTCCAACGACAGCCCATAAAACACTTCACAACATTGTAAAGATTGATCAAATACCTATAACCAAAAAGAGGGGACAGTGGAACTCGGGTGCTCGAGAAAGTTAATCAGTTCCTTTTCAAATAGAGGTTTCACTCATTTTTGACATTCTTTGGTGTTCTGTTTGTGGACCTTTGTTTGTCTTTGGTGTTATGTATCTTTCGTCTGGTGATTTTTCATAACCCCTTTGCATTAAAATTGATGTAAAATGAATATGCTGTATTTTCTATTAACATGTAATCATCAGTCAATATTTGAACAAACTTTAAAAAAAAATATACTATTAATACTTTTATCTTTTATCCTGTTCTTTCTCGATTTTTCTTGTATTTTAAGATATATAAAATTAAAATTTGTAAAAATTCAGATGTTTAATGTTTTTCAAAATTTGACTAAATTTAACGAAAGCGTCCGAATATCCTACCGTCATCAGGGATAATATGTTTTACTATATATATATATGTTTTGCCAACGTAAACATTTGAGTCATACTTTCCTTTTACTTACATCTGTTACAGGTATTCATTTAGTGTACTCAATACACACGAGAAACTTTGTAGAACAAATCCCCTGGCAATAAACATGTAATTTCGCGCCTGATGGTCATTTAAGTTTACAAATGTCCGCTAGTCATTGATTACTGTATGAAATAATTACTATAATTAATTGATATAGAAAAAGGACTGGAACATCAAAGGACTCTCTGGGTATTCAGTGCAAGTTCTACAACTTTGTAACTCGAAATTTTGAAGAAAGACTACCGACAAAGAGTACGTTAAAGCCAAAGGATGTATCCGACTGAGTCTCCTGGCTTTAAAGTGGTTCTTCAGCATTTTGTATATGAGCATCGGAGTATTTTATTAAATTGATATAATATATATTAAATATATTTCTAGCAATACATAATTGATACAAACCAACAAAAACCAAAATAAAGTCATTAAGAGTTGAATATTCAGTCATAAATAGAACGACTAAAGAGAAACTATCTAAATCAGGATCAACAATAAAAGCACTGTTACTTTAATAGAAATTTTATATCATAGTATTTCGTGATATTTGTTCTTCTCATATAAATCTGTCTCATAATAAACTCATCAGAGAAACCAGGATTCAAATGTTCTATTAGCGCCAGACGGGCGTTTCCTCTACACAACACCCATCAGTGACGCTCGAATAAAAAAAAATTAAAAGTTAAAAGGGCCAAATAGAGTTCGAAGTTGAGGAGCATTGAGAAACAAAAATTCCTAAATGTTTTCCAAATATACAGCTAAGGTAATCTATTCCTGAGGTTTTAAAGCCTCTTATTAACTTATCCCTTCTATAAGTGTCTCTGTGCATCCGTCCCATAACCTTAATTCCTTCTATAAGTGTGTATGCCCACCCGTCCCAGAACTTGTGCAAATTATAAGTGTCTGTGCCAATTGTATATCATACAATCAACAACAGTGAGCATCAGGATACTGCATCGACATCTTCCGACAGTTTGTTTGCAAAAAGGGCTTAGATATGTAATTTTGATTTTGCTTGAAAAAAGCAATCGACAGATATACAAGGCTTATAAGTAAGTACACCAACGCAACTGAGACGTACTTATTAAGATGAAGAAAATTATAAACCAAAAATGTCAAACAAGTTGTCCCAAATTTGTCTAATATATGCCTGGGTTTTCCGTTGTATTTTGTAATGAAAAAATCAAATTTAACAACTTCTGGGCTTTTAAGAAATGTAGCGAAACATTTTGTGGTAGAAAAAGTATGAAAATTCATAGTCTCAAAAGGTTTAGTTTAAACATATTTATTTATAGTGGATTGGAAAACAAGTTATTGCAACTAATATTAATCCCTTTTCACTTTGCAGGTGCGAGTTCTGCCGTGTAGCGGCATTAGCTTGCTCTTTTTTTGAAATCTACAAAGGTATTGAAATACTAGGCAAAAGCTCTTTACGTAAAATCATGGAAACGGTTTTAAATCTCACTCGATGACCACAATTTGTACATAAAGATACCAAAGGGACTTAAAAACTCATAAGTTAAAAATAATCTGACAACGCCTTTGCAAAAAAGAAAAAGACCAAAGTACAAACAACAGTATACGAAACACCACATTGAAAACAGAAGACTGAGCAACACAAATCCATACAAAAACATGGCGTGGTCGCAGGTGCTCCGGAAGGGTAAACTATTCCTGCTACACACTTTTACAAATTCAAAACTCTTAAAACCATCGATGTCCAGTTTGTGCTTTATATCCTTTACTGAACATACAAACATACATGTATAACAAACAAACAAAAAGATCCATTACCTGCAGCTGACAAGGGAGATAACTTGTACCATCTGGTAATTATATCTAAATCTGTCATTGTTTGTGGTCTAGTTTCATCTGAACCCTTAGATACCTTGCTGGAAAAGACAGTGCTTCATTTCGTATTGAAATATTTGATTACACATCTGACATCTTCAGAGAGTCTTAAATAATAATCAGAAAATACCGCTGAGATTTCTTAAATTCATTTGCAGAGATGCCTTCTCAAGAAACCAGCTTTGCAAGGCGAGAAAAGAAATTCATCAAATGACAAAGTCACTACGTAAAAGTAGTAATTTTCTACAAATGATAAATTTATTTTCTGCATACGGAAAACAAGATTTCGACTGCCGAGTCTTATTAAAATTAATGGACAATGTCAGAGGAATCACGAGAAGACTTGGAAAGGTTTCTGATCAATCTTTAAGCAAAAACCTACAATATCTCACTAATATGCATTTATAAATGAGAAATGTCGAATGGGAAAGAAAAATGACTTTTTTTAACAAAGAATCCGAGTTTCTTAAACGTGTGACCCAGAAGCTCACATGCAAATTCTTTAGAGATGTCTTAAAGGAGCTTATTACGAAAATCAATTTCAGTTTTTGAAATCAATTTTGTTTTCTTTTTATCTGGCTTGTAAATCCGGTGTAATCTCCGTGTTCTAGTTGATGGACCGACATCGATTCTGACATTTATAACCGTTATAATTTGTTCACATTTCATTTTAAGTTGATTATAACTTTGGATTTTATAACTTAATTGTTTTTCTCTGTATTCTAATTTTAATACTGACTACATTTCTACTGTAAATATGTCTTAAAACTGGATGTAAAATCACAAATGTCAACAAAACCTGGCGTGAGAAAGATTCTGATATATTGTTTCTTTTGTACACCAACTAATCCGTTTTATTTTGTAAAATCTTTATGTACAATGAATTTTATTGTTAAAACATATATTCGTTCGTAACGGAAGTTGTAAAAAGTTGCACCACAAGAAAAATGCATATATTCATTTAGAAAAACATATTGAAGAGCATTTAAAGTGGGAGGTAAATACATATAGACGTGTTTATACAAATAAAATACATGTCAGAGGCATATCAGTTGTTAGGCTTTCTTTGTAAATTGGATGTTTTCTACTATAAAATTCTACTACTATAAAATAATGAGTGTTGACCAAGCTTGCCAATGCGACAACTCTCTTCCAAGGACCAAATGACGTTAAAGTTCGCAACTATATGTCACTGTACGACCTTAAACAATTTGGAAACTCATACTGCATGGCTAAGAGGTCCCGACATTACAAATGTAACACATTTTAAAATACAAAACTTACAGTCTAATTTGTGCAAAAAAAAAACCAACAATAAACAAAACAAAAACATACGAAAGACGAAAGATACCAGAAGGACAGTCAAACTCATAAATCGAAAATAAACTGACAACGCCATGGCTAAAAATAAAAAGACATACAGACAAATAATAGTACAGAAAACACAACATAGAAAACTAAAGACTAAGAAAATATGATATACAGCCAGCCTTATATGTGTATATATTATCAAAATAGTCCTAGGTCATAATTTATATTTCGTCCTATGGTTGTCGTTCTTTAGAAGAACAAATGTTACGTGTAAATAAAATATTTTTTATAGTTGTTCTAGGTATTATTTGGGAGGGGAAATCTTCGATTCAGAATGTAGCGAGCATCAAATATTAGAAAGTCTAATTTGTAACTTTGAAATAATAACAAATAAATTGTAAGTCAGACAAAAGATGAAAGACAACTAACTTTTGTCTGTTGTTTCTAATGAGTTTGTAATTTCTCTACGATTTTACGACTTTAAGACAATCGCAATTCTTTACAGAAAACTACCGGTCTTTACTTCTGCATTCAAACTTGAGACCGCTAACTTTCAAAACCTCAGTACAATATCAAACTTCCATGGATATCGGTAATGGCTCTTCAACTTATGCAAGTCCTTAAATGGAAGACATTTTTCTGCTATTAAACCACAATTTCACAGGTGATAAAATGTTTAATTGAATGGGTTGTAACTTCTTTAAACACACATACTTTATTCAGAATAGGACCATTAATATCCATCGCTTTCCTGTATAGAACTGAAGCTTAGAAGTCTCAATGGGCATCTAATTGCTCATGAAGCGGTGTTTTAAATCTTTGAAGAAAGATGGGATGAAAAATGGCCACCATTAATAACACAAGTGTCTAAAGCGCCCTCCCTGGCAATGAGAGATTCGGTCAAAGGTCCGGAATAACTCTACGGTAAATATTCATCGAATTCTGTTTGTCGGTAGCAGGAGGGACTGTAAATCATCCAATTATCTTTTCTTCAAAATATTTGACAATTCATTTTTCATCCTTGCATCTGGGTTGTATGCACATGTGCACAATTTGCATAGCATCACCGTCCGTAGATTCAATCAGTACAATTATTTTTTTTCTCTTGGTTAGCCAATTTTGCTTAAAATCATCAATATCAATTTGATAATCTGGATTATTGGGATTCATATAATCAATTATTAATTTGAAAAGACAAAACAAAAACGTATGCTGAAATATCTGTATTTCATTTTTCAGTTATATCAAGGATGTTTTCATCACGATTGTCGCACTTGATTATGAAATATAGCTTTTTATATGACAGTTTCTTTTTGTTTTCCTGTATATAGTCGGAGTGTGTTACTATTAAATTTTCATCGTGGAATCAAGTTACGTTTCTTGTGGGTTATGTTTTCCATTTAGTTATCATCAATTTCGCGATTGCATGAATTTTTGAAAAATAAGGAATGACCGTTAAAAAGACTTCAAGACTTAAGCGAAAAATCTATATGTATTTATACATTCTTGTCATTTATGAGGAATATACTACAACGGTCATGAAAAGTTTTATACCCTCACTTAAATGAAGAATCTTTTTCAATATTTTCTTAAACAAATTGAAGTTTCCTTTCTCAAAAGAAAAATTCTTCCTTTTAAATTTTTGAACATTAATAGAATATTTCTTTCATTGGAACTATATTTGTATATTCATTCATTCATTCATTCATTCATTCATTCATTCATTCATTCATTCATTCATTCATTCATTCATTCATTCATCAAAGCCTTACATTGTTTAAGTACTATAAGTAAGATATAAGTATCTTTTTATTAAATACAAGGAGTATTTAATAAAAAGATACTTATAAAAAAGAAAACATAAAATTCAAAACACAATCCAAGTGTATACAATGGTTTGTTGGTTTGGTGTGAAAATCAGTAAACTTAGAATTAGTTTATCAAGATGTGAGAATATATGGTACCATTTGCGATGAATCGCGTATGACTATTCATAGTTGGTTATAAATAAAAAATAAATAAAAGTGTCGTTCGTAGCATTTGTTTATTGTTAGATTAATTATTATATCTTATCAAGGAGGTTATATTATATATTCTAATATAACCTCCTTGGTCTTATGTTGTGATGACATTTTCTTCGTGTACGAATGGATAGTAAAATAAATAAAAACACAAAACAAACAATTCATATTAAGACAAAACCAACACTATATCGATGTAAAGGCTTTTATTATAAATTTTCTTCGATCGATTTCTCAATTTTACGCTATAATGTAAAATAAAAACGGCAAACGAAAAAGATTAATAGTTTTAAAATTATTTAATCTCTTTTAATATATTCTTGAAAACATTGAAATGCTGCATGTACTGTCTGTAACCCCCTGTATAGCAGATTCAAAACTTTCCCAAAATTATAGATAGGTTATTTTGAATTCAAAACATCCCCTCTAGTTTGAAGACACTCAGTAAGGATTACTGTATAATGATATAAACATTAATGTAACAATAAAGAGAAAAGTATATCATTTCTTTCAATTTATTCTTCTACAAATATTCTTTATATAAATGTGTAAGTATATATACTATCATTTTTCTAATGCCTTCCGATATTATGACAGAAAATTAAAAACTGGCAAAATAAAGTCTTCATAATCGCAAAATTTTCAAATAATTTATTTGTACAGAACCTTAGTTTTTGGGAATTTTGTCAATACATCTTCCTTATTTTTTTTTAACTATTCATATCTATTATTACTGAGGAGCACTATTCAAAATTTGTACAAACCACATAATTTGAATTGAAGAGTTCAATAACAAACGATAAATTTCATTCAGTGGTCTACACATGCATGCAATGAGGCTTTCGATCGAAACTAATAGTGCTTAGATGTGGTCGCAGGCGTGTATGATGAGTACAATAGTTGTAAAATACTTTTAAAATCAATTTGAACACAGGAACGTATGCCAGATGTTTTGATGAAACTTTAAATGATTTATTTCAAAATTTTATCATAAAACACAGATTAACAAACCTCTACAACATTTATAAACTGTGCAAGTATTCATGAAGCTGGTGTTACGAATACCCATTGAAACCGTGTACAGTTTTCGAACCACCAAAAGCGGTTGAAACCGTGTACAGTTTTCGAACCACCAAAAGCGGTTGAAACCGTTGACAGCTTTCGGACCTCTAATACCGGTTGAAGCCCTGTACAGTTTTCAAACCTAGATCTGGAGTGTTTATGGTATCATTGGGTGAATGTAAGTGTGTATTCAAATAAAGAGTTAAAACCACTATATATATGTATATGAATCAAAATGTTTATACCTACCTTGAACTGTGCTGACCCGTCCGTCCCTCTTGTTCTAAGACCAAAGTTCAACGTACAAATTAGAAATTAAGGAAGATTTTTAGTTTATTTACATTTCTAAATTGCCTTCTTTTCTCTGTGGACAAGGAAACAAAGGTCAAGATTGATATTTGTTTTATTCCTATTGATTCAAGCCAAGTATTGTAGTCCAGTGCTGTTATAAGGTATCTGATTTTGGCATCGTTTTTTAATAAAGCTGTTTACTCAGCATCCGATAAATAATGAGGTCCAGCTTTCAATATAGAAAACAAGGAGATATGGGGTGATTGCCAATTGAGACAGCTACCCACCAGTTTGTCCTAAAACAAAGTATAGATAAAGCCTATATCAGAACTCCAGCAATAAGTACAATGAATGATACTATTCTGAATTTTTAGTTCTCAATACTCAACTTAATTTTCCAAAGTTACAAAAGTACTACATATATTTTTTATTTGGAAAATTGTTCCTATTTTTTAAGATAGAAAATCTGCTTAAAAAGAAATCGACCATCACTATTTTTGAGAGTGCACAAATTAATATTATTTGCGATACAAGAAAAAAAAATCCACATCATGTTTATTGTTTAAATGATTAATTACAAAATAATACATTATAAATGATAAAACTTGATTTCGAATTAGGAAAAAATAATCCTACTAGAGTTTTTCGTATTATACATTCTAAATACGAGTAAAAATCAAAATTCCTTGGGATATTTATTTCTTGTAAAAACGAAATTTTTAAAGAAACTTAAATATGAAAACCGTTACTTATCTATCTCCATTTCATAAATATATATAGGATGATATCATAACATAGCTATAAATAGCTTAATTTTAACTCGTTAAATATGAAAAATGGAAAAAGATTTCTGATAACGTGTTAGACTTCAATTTATCTTATTTCTTCGTTGTTTATAGGTAATAATTATACTATCTTATCGATGTTCACATCAGTGTGAAAAAATCTTCAAATAACTCAAAATTGATTTATGTTGAAATCGACAGTCCTAAATTTTATTTTTGAGAATTTTGCGATTTGTAATTGTGCTTATATATAATAAAGTTTTATTATTCCGTATGGTACATTTTAAAGGAATTTACATAAAAACCTTTTTGCAGAATTAAATAAATAAAAAAACATTTATTATAATTTAAAAAGGTCTCAATTTCATACATTGATATTTGTCGATTGTAATTCGAGTTACCATGAAAACTGTTAAATTGAAATTAATTTGTTAGGTTCAGCGATTTGAAAACTATATAGTTTCAATTTGATATAAAATGGAAATTAATCAATTATTCAGAAGAGAAATACGGGAACTAAAAACATTGTGGTGATGTAGCTGATTAATTTGTATTTGTACAATTTAGACAATAACATTTATTTTATTTATTTAAAAATAAATTATTAACTTAAAAAATGAATCTACTTAGACTAGGGAAAATTGCTAATATTATTTATCCAATTACAAAATTGCGCAAAATTTAAAGTATTATTTTTTGATGAAAATATGATTGATCTTATTAATTATATTTTTTTTTCTTGTTTCCAACCAAACTCCCAAGTTCTGCAAGTCTTCAATAGCAGTCTTTAATTTTCTTTGATCTTTCGCCATTTCGTTGTTTTTCTTGTTTTTCCAAAAGAATTAGCATATTTAAGAATACAATGAAAATATTGAAAACTCGTTACACGCTTCTTTACCTTGTAACAAAGGGTTTAACGATAAAAGTGTATCAGTATAGATAAAACATAATTCAATAGTTATATTTTGCCCGGAAGCTTATTTTAACAGACAGTAACTTTCTCCCGTCAAATTTTGATTCATATCAGAACAGGCGGGAATATTAATTTCATTGGCTAACCAAATCACGTGACTTTTGCCTATAGAAAATGGGAGGGCGAAGATGACTTTAATATGTGTTCGTAACGAGTTGGAATTATTTACAACCAATATTGTCAAAATTAATGATCATGAGTTCGTTTTTGATGAACCCTAATTCATACACGGAGCCGAAATTTCCTCCGACGGACGAATATTCTCAGTCAAATTATATACCAAATAATGCATCTGATTACTATAGACAAAATTACCAAAATTCCTATGGATATGGTGATCATAGACGTTACAGTGAGGACAAATATACACCACATAATTATATTCCGTGTCCGACACCTCCAGAGACAGTTTCAGCCGCCCGGGCTTCTCCACCTTCTCAAGGATACGGACGGGGGACTACTACAGCTCTAAGTAACGGTTTTACACCGGCTACACAGCCTGCTCAAGTCTCTTCATCACCAAGTCCTCCGTCTGTGACGTCATCGGATGAGGATTCATCTCCTAAAAGTGCGTGTGCTCAGACAAATTCGGACGGACAGCCAGTAATTTATCCATGGATGAGGAAAAGTCAAGGAAATAACCCAGGTATGTACATTTCATTAGAAACAGACATACTGTAACCTGATAGTCTTTAAATCCTTGATTTTGTATAGGGGGTAACACGAAACTGTAACTGTGCACATTTAAATGAAAAGGATTTGTTGAAATCATTCTATAAAATGTCTATATATTGTTTATTTAGTTATTTTGCAATACACATATTTCATCAATGTCAGATAGAAGGAGTTGCTTTCATACATAATGTATAAAAACAATCGTATGTAACAAAAAAACAAACAAACAGCGCTATGATCAATTGTACATGAACAGAGTGAAAGTGTTGCTATGTTATTTTTTATTTACGTCAACATGGGTTAAAACATAAATGTGGTTAAGTCATTAAAATTGACAAGAATTAAACAAATTCCTTCGCTCAGTTATTTCCTGTTTTTGTAAAAATGTTCAAAATATTAAAATACACGAACGGCAAATATGATATATTATTAATAATGTGCAAAAAATATTCGTTTGAGATACATCTCATCTCATAGAGATTATAACTTTTTAATGTACTAAAAAATGGGTATGCAATATCAGAAAGACTTTTTTTATCCATCAGGGCACGTGTTGAAGCAATAATTCATTTATTATCCGGGTAAAAGGGCTACAAATTACCCTTAAATATTAATTACCGTCTCCCTTCTCACCTTTCACTACTGATGACCAATAATTATATTATTCTTAATAGGGTCATAAATCAGTTATATTGTCGTTTATTTGTTGTTGATAACATTAATAGTGCTATCTTTAGCGCTTCTGAATTGTTAATATCAATTAAGTATTTGTACACCCCGAAGAAATTACAGTACACTTTAATATACTTGTGTATTAAGTAGTATAAATAATTTAATATTATTCAAGCATATCTTTAAATATTGTAGACTGCTATCATAATTCTATTTTTTAAACTTTCCAGACAAATGTTTTTGTTTATCATAGTTGGTCTGATTTCGAGAAAATATTTCGATAAATCATGGAATAGTGTCTATATAATATGTCCCAAGTCAGGTTAAATATTTAAAATGTTTAACATATCAGTGATCATAATACTCAATAAAAAACGGTTGTATTAGTGAGGTATTTTTATTCGGTCATTATATAAAACTTCACGTAGATTCTCATTTACTACAAATATTTTTATTGTAAATAATTCCGTGTACTTTTACTATTTCATATTGTCATTAGTTGAGATAAAATTTAAATTTAATATTCTCTTGTCGTTGTGACCGTCCGAAAACATTCATATTTAAAATTTTTATTACTATTTTTTATTGAAACTTACAATCGCATATGTAAATAGACAACAGAGTTTTTGAATTCCTTGACATGTGATACACATCATAAGATATGTAAATTAGATAGATTTTCTGTGATTGATGAGTTTTCGTTAAGAAAACCCATTGAGAAAAGAACCCAAGAAACCATTCAATTTATAGTATTTGTCATTGAACTGTTTTCGACCTGTACGATCGGTACGACATACCTTAATTTAGCATACAAAAATCTGTACTTTTAGAAGGAAAACAAATCAAAAACACGCGGCCGTGTCTGTTTTAGAAAATTCTTTGAAATATACACGATGAAATATGCACATGCTTGTTTTAAGACTCAAGGTTACAAACATTTATTATTAATTATTTTCGTGCGAGTTTAAATATCTAGCTTAATTAGATTTAGAATATCAACAAATTTTTATCCTTGGTATTTCAAATGTTTTATCAATATAAAATTGACTGTTTGATATTTTGACAAAATTCTTTCACTAGAAAATGAAATTAAAACAAAACAAAATGTTTACCCCTTAACCCTGTCAATCTTTAATATGGCATTTATCGCATATTTAGAAAGT
>NC_092345.1:27978279-28056640 GCF_963676685.1 Mytilus edulis | reverse complement strand
GCGAAATAACAACACAACGGACACTTTAATCAAAATTCAGATTTAAATATAAAGTTTTATAAGTTTAAAACCTTCATTTATCAGACTGTTGCTGTATTTTGATGGAAGATATGTAGTGATTTCTCCCAACTCTTGATATTTTTACTTTTGTACATCATGTGCTTGTAAACTTTTCGACTTTGGTAGCCCTTACTTGAGACAGACAAAACTTTATTGGTGTACCCTTACTTCCACTTGAAAATGGATGATGTGCTACATAGAACTGAATGGCTTTTTTGTTTTTATGCGCTTATATTAATTCGACAACTCGACTGCAAATGAAAAAAAAGTCATTAACATCTTGGTTTTATGGTGTTAAAATCTATTTTTAACTTAAAAATGATTTAGAGTGACTATTCGACGCTTTTTAAACTTAGTAATTAAAATACCTTTGTTTCCAAGTTAGATTTTTTAAGAAACTAATAAGCAATTCCAGATATTTATTTTAATAATAAAGTGCACCTGCTTGTTATAATTAAGGGGTCGTAATTTATAAACTAAGCATCTTTTAACTAATTGTCTCGAAGTCTCGAAGTAGTCGTTTCTATTTAGATGTGTATATAATAATGATTGTCACAAAATAACCAAAATCGGTCTGAATACAATTTTGATTTCCAAAACATCTAATGATGAAATAAGGCGGCTTTAGTTTACAAATTTTCAAAACGAGAGAGAGAGAGAGAGAGAAAAAACAGTTTTCAAGAATTTAACACTAGCAAGAAAATTTGTAAATACTCATAAGTATATGGTGTAAAAATACATAAGTTACTGAAAGAAAAGTATATATCAATTGAAAACTATATATAACTCTACTAACAAATACAAATACATACTAGTGTCAAATAAATATTAATTCATTCAAGGATTTGTATATACTATACAAATCCTTGATTCATTATATAAAAAAAATGTACTAATTAATAATAAAGGTACCATAAGAAATTGAACTGGTATAATATTATATATTTAATGGTTCTATTAAAAAGATATTCATATTCACATATGTTTACCGCTTACTTCATATTTCTGACATCTTCAGCTCGGAAATTACACGAAGAACACCAATTTCATTTCTCAAGAATGTAAGAATATAAATGTGAACAAATCATAAAAAAAAAACATAAATAAAACTGCCTTTTATTTGTCTTATCACCAACCGATGATGTACAAAAATATCGGAGTTTTCATCATAAATAATGACTTTTTAATGAGTTTCTCATTTTTCAAAACACTTTATTTTGTATGCCTGTCTCCTAAACAGCTGCAGATTGACATTAAAACCTTTAAAATGTTTTAATTTACCAGCCATAACATTTTTTGGTTTGTAATTATTAAAATTCTTTTTTATTTTCTTCTTTTTTAATTTTTTATATTAAATGCGATGGAATAAAGACTGTCACTTTATTCTGGTCTAGACATCTATTTGTATCATTTGGTCTTTTTCTTTTTCTCTTTGTTTCATTTCGTTAAAAGGTCAGCTGCAAAGACACAAACCACATACTAATGAGTTAGAGGCATAGTGTACTTGTGACTGGTATATTTTTTCTCTTTATGCCCCAAAAATCATTAGAGTTGTCATTATTTGTATAGACACCGCTTATCTGGCCGCTATCGAAATTATGAGTTTAAATCAATGTTAACTATAAATATGATAAAACTTTGGAATAATCTTGAATCGATTATCTAAACTATTGTTTTATGAAATTCAAGATTATATTCATTTCAATAGTAATGTTCTTTGTAGTCTCATTGGCTAATATCGATTTTCAATTTACTGTGATACGGCTGATTTTGTCACATTAAGTTATCCTTCCGAGAATGTAATGCCCTTTTAAAGCATTTATGGTTCATGACGCTAATAGCAATTCGAGATAAATATAGTGAAAATAACAAACGAGATTTGATACTTTTCGCGGCACACAAAGTTTGTTTCAATGTTTCCACTTGTCCTGCCGGAAATTTCGCACGCTTTTGCAAAATTGTTTTGAAAAAGTTTTTGTTATTTTTAAAAAATCTACTGAGCTTTTGATGTAGTTTTTTTGTAAAAGAAAACTTTTATCTTTATTGTTTATATTACTAGTATATAGTTTTAAGGATATACATCAGATACAAATAAATTCAGCATCAACAGTTACACACAAATACACTCAAATAGAAAGTCGCTTTACTCCATTTCAATCTCCAAATCTACTCGAGTCGAGACAAGCTATGCATTTAAAAGATTCTTCTTGCGTTTTGGTGTTGAATCCTGGATTCTAAACACAAAATCTTCTTTAACAGGGTTCTCTCTACCTCAGCTATGTCACTAAAAAAAATGAAATTATATATTTAAATAAATGATGCAACGAGACCCTTTGTAAAAATAAATTTTACTGCTAAAGATACATTCTTTATTCAAAAATGATTTTTAAGTGAAAGTTTATAAAAATATCCTCTAAACCGTCCACCCTTTTTCATGACCTAAAAATTAAAAAAAATGTCTGGCCTCTGCCAGACTTTTACATTTGCGACCAAAGACATTGCGTGAAAGACGCTCTATACACCAAAATATTTGTCGAAAATAAAACCCGTTTGAACACATATCGAACTCGTTTTAGCACCTCTTTTCAAGCTATGAATATATAATGGAATTAATACTCATCCTTGAGGACTTGACAGTATGGCATATATAGAAACAGAAAATAAATGGTTTATTTGCGTGCAGATTACATCGATGGAGTTTCTGCAGAATATCAAGCTTTTTGAATTTTGTTTTGATCAACATGAATAACAGTTAATATTGACAAATGGCGGTTGTCGTGAAGATAATAAATTGAAAACATCAAGGGAGGAAAGTACATCGGAAACAATGATGATCGTAGCAGACGTTAGCACTTGTACGCCATCTTGATGTCTATTTAATATCACTAATGTTTAAACAATATTTTATTTATTTTTGTAAGAAAACTCGATCAAACGTATACCCTGTTACTTTTCTTTGAATATATTTTTTGCACATAAACATTCGCTTTTTCTTATCACCATTTATCAGAAAATCTGCAAGCGGTGTGCACTCGATTCCCGCGTATAAATATCATATCCTACAGTTGATGGATTTGATAATTGTTTTCGTCATGCTGCACTTCATGGACTTTCAAATATCTTGCAGTTTAAAATGTATCTTTTTTCTATTTATTTCAAGTCAATACTAGATTTTAAGAACTTAAGTCCGTTGTTAAAGATGACATTATACCGTTCTGTTTGATCACTGTATGCTTTTGAATCCGCGACTCTGAGTTATATATATTTTGCTTTTCGAAACTTCAATCAGTTAGGTTAAATAAACTATGAACGTAGATGAATGTAGGCTATTTTACATCTTTTTCGGTCATATATAGCTCTTCACGTGTTTCGGTATCTATACATCCTTGGCCTTCACATTTTTGGCTTGAGCATACCTGATGAAGTTAAATTCTGAAAGGTACTGTGGTTGGATAAAATTAATAAAGTGTTATTTTCATAATTATTCTAGAACAATATATTTGGACAGGCGATGATATGGCGACTACGATTAGATTAAAATGTTTTTTGCCAACAACAGATAGTTTATTCTCTATACATTGATACGGCAAAGTCATATTATTAGGTCTTTGAGAATTATTAAAAATAATCGACAATGCACGGTAGTGTAAATTATATATGTACAATATAGATGCTAGAGTTTTGGCAATTTAGCGCCAACTTACATGGTATTTAAATTAGTTTTAACTAAAATAGAAAATTATGATCACATTTTATTTATATTGGCTATTTAAAAATGTTGTTTTCTTTTACAGGAGACAATATAATTTCGGATTCTAAACGGAACAGAACTGCATATACTCGACATCAGGTGCTTGAATTGGAAAAGGAATTTCATTTTAACAGATACCTCACGAGGCGAAGACGAATAGAAATTGCACATACTTTGTGTTTATCAGAGAGACAAATAAAAATCTGGTTCCAGAACAGAAGAATGAAATGGAAAAAGGAACATAAATTACCAAATACGAAAACGAGGCTTATGGACACTGTAACATCACCAATGGACACACACCATCAGTATCTTCATGCTATGGGACTACATCCCGCCGATTTAACGCAAATCTAGTCAATTATAGTTAGAAATTGTGATTTTTATTTCCATGACAATATTGATATGTGACTACAAATTTCATCTACAAATGAGATTTTTATACCAAAGATGATTTGATTTATAAAATCCGGACTATTTCAAATTGCGCAGTCTACAAAAAGTGACGTTGCAACACGCGTTTGTGGGCCTGTGTTTATTTATAAATCCGACATGTATGTCCCCCTGTGAGCATTGTTTATTTGTATATAATGTTGAGATTGTTATGATAATTGTTGTTTCAGTGATGAATGTTTTTGTCTTCAGATCGTAAAAGTAAAGTGTATAAAATACTACGTTTCAACTTCATTTTTCATTATTTAAGAATATTGATGTATGATTTCTACTCTATGACCAATTTCTATAATGAATGCATTTTCCCTGATTCCTCGGTCCTCTTGTACTCTAGTCCAGACAAATATTTTAACTGCGGCAACCTCGGTTTGATTTATACTGGTATCCTATTAGTATCTGGGTGAAACCAATATGCAACCAAGAAGTCTGTGAACATGCTCCGACATGTATATACATATAGATTTATTTGATACTGTAATTTTTGCAAAAATTAAGATTACAATTTTTCAGTCAAAATTAATCTTAGACGGTTTTTGGCAATTCTATCTGCTCCAATTTTGACATAAGGTTCCTGCATGTATATTCACATCTATTGCTTATTTAATTTTAACTCTTAGTGTACTTGGTACCGGCTAGTTCATAAAGAGGAATTATCTTTAAGTTCAATAGTTGTCCGAGAATCACTAGCAAGGATTTTAATATAAAAAAATAATTTGAAAACATCACTTAATATATACATTTCGCGTTTCTAGATTTACCTTCACCAGAAACGCTCAAAGCTGAATATTTGAAATATGGTGTATAAGAACCGAAACAGTTGAAGACTTGATAGTTTTAAAAATAACAAAGACTGCCAAAAAAAGCAATCATTCAAAATACCAGCAAAACATTATAAAGAAAACAAGAATAAAAAATATAAAAAATATATATGGAGTAGCAAACTAAGCAATCCTTCTTTGATTTTGGTTGTTTTTGATATGTGAAACATTATTTCACTTAGACTAAATTCTTTATTTATAAGGCTTAGTAACTATGGTACTGCAATATCTCAATATTCGATATAAGAAGAAAAAATTAAGCTGAAAAACCGAACCAAATGATCTCTTACATCATAACAATATTTTATTGTCACTATTTTCTTCTAAATTTTCGTGAAAAATTTATTGAAACAATTTTAGCATAAAATATTAAATCTGTAATATAACTTATGTGTTATGGTTTCGGAGCAATTTGTTTTTTTTTAATAGAAATATTAAGATAACTTATTATTCACGACCAATTTAAAAGCATTGAAAGTCCAGTGGTTTTTATATAGCCCACTTGACCAATATGAGTATAGACCGAAAATTAACAAGGACAGCTTTTTGTTCCAGATAAAATAAAAATGATTTTAATATGCAAAGCAAGTTATACAATCATGCCGTACCACAAACACAATTTTAGCGGCCTTCATCCTTGCCATCGACTGTAGATACTAGAAATACACATTTTTTTGTCTTTAACTTACTTGTAGTTGATTGTGAGGCACCAGTGTTATGTTTCTGTTCTATACATCCTTTGTCTTCAAATTTTCGTTTTGAGTTTTGAGCGTTCCTGGCGAAGGCATACATCCACATGTAATTTCTAATGGTTTGTTTTAATTTGTTTGTATATTGGAGATCTGTTGGTGTCCACAGATAGCCGGAGAAATTATTACCTTTCCGTACAAAGTGTTTAAATTAGTGGTCATCTTGCGCGCAGGTAACTCGCTGACTACGCATATTTTGTTGTGTGTTTTTTGTATTTGTGATTTTGTTTTGTTCATTATTTTGTAAAGTTATTAGGCCGTTAGTTTTCTCGTTTGATTGTTTTTGTGTTTGTCATTTTATAGCTGACTATGCAGTATGTCTCTGCTCATTTTTGACCTATAGTTATTAAATTCTGTGTCATTGTGTCTCTTGTGAATAGTTGTCTCAATGGCAATCATATTACATTTTCTTTTTTATATTTAATTTTACGACATTTGGTAAGCAAAGGATGAGATTCAGGTGAACGTGAAATTGGTTAAATTCCCACACACTTTGTGCTTCTACAAAGTTAGTCTTTCTGGACCAGTTGTTTATCTTTCTTTGTATTTTCATTGTAGGGAAGTTGTCGGATTTGGATGGTTGGTGTTGTATTATCCAATATGCTTGTTTATTCCTGCTAATCAATTTTAGTATTACATCTGAAAATGCATACATAAAATTGAATTTTGAGAAAGTGAAAAAAAAAACCAACAATACGACGCACGAAAGTGAATAATCATGTTTTACCGAAAGATGCTCGAAAGTGCAAATGACATATTCATTTCCACCCTAAAAGTAATAATGCCAGTTTGACCTTTGTTGTCATTCAGCATTATTTCATAGTCACGTGACAGTTTTCTTGGAAAAATAAGACTCAAGTCTCTAATACTTTGGAAGAGTCACATATCATACATCCAAAGACCATAGGCTACTTTAATATGCAGTTACTAGTCTATTCCTATCAAAATAATAATAAATTATTGCATTGCCAAAATAGAATCGATTCGATTTAATGCCCACGTTCTAGTAGGCTCGACAGTCACTAGTAAACCAACAATGACCATCTGTGACATGAATATGACGTAATACAATGATCTGCAGCATAGTTCACCACACAGAATGCAAACACCCTCGGCTATACATCTATACAAATGTTCTGACGATGTTACATGGCAGATTTTACGGTAGTATTCCTGGAAATGTAGTTATTTTCAAAAATGTTTTGTTTTTCGTCACTACATAAAAATAAACTCATCAAAGATACCAGAATTTAAATTTTATATTCACGCCAGATGCGCGTTTCGTCTACAAAAGACTCATCAGTGACGCTCGAAAAAAAAAAATGTAAAAAAGGCCAAATAAAGTACGAAGTTGAAGAACATTGAGGACCAAAAATTCACAAAAGTTTAGTCAAATACAGCTAATGTTATTCTATTCCTGAGGTAAAAAAGTTTTGTTAATAGTTGGTGATGTACATATTTGCATCATACATTTTGGTTTGTAGAACGTACAAACAAGGGACGAACTGCAAGTTAGTATTACAAATATTTGTAATCCTTCACTATAACCCTGTCTGCAAAGTGTGGTAACATAGCGAACATTATAGAAGTATATTTGTAATATCCTTCATGTAATGGGATTGTGCATGGTCTCCTGTTTCATTTGATGATATCATTATTCTTTTTGCTCCCCTTTAATTGTCTTTTGGTGATATTTTGTCGATGGGTTGCTGTCTCATTGCTGTATACCAAACTTTTAGTATTAAATGTTGAATGCATGGGGGTAACAACATGGTATCCGCAACTCCTCCTATACGATGAAGGTAACATTCAAAGAATCTTATCTCATAACATTATTGTATATACATGTAGTTCCTTTTTTTCTCCATTTTATTATTTTCCCTTATCATTTTTATTTATTTCCATAACATAATTAACTTATAAGGAGACAAGGTCGGGATATACAACGAACCTGTTTGTGATTTTGATATTCTGGTTTTATCTAGCTTTACTCTGATCTCTTTTGGCCAATATTTTAAGTCTTTATAATCAATACTATATACTAGAGTACACGTACTTTACACTGAAATAGTTTCGGGAATTCAAAAAGTGACAAAAGTAGTTGAATAAATTATAACGAATTTTAACAAGGATAACGAATTCTCTACAGAGAGTTAGACTTGAATTCATACCCATATATGAATATGATTAAGTAAAAAAACATATACAAATTTCGAGAAGAAAGCGTCATTTCTAAGTATACAGACGTATATATCAGCAAGGTAACACAATGCCCAAAAATCGATAGTATTTTCATTCAATATGTGGTTATAGTTACGTCATTATTATGTAACACGGCGTTTTTTTAATAACATTTTTAATTGGGTCATATATGCAGCATGCTTGAGGAAATATTTCAATATTGACACATCAAAATGTTTTACATTAACCTATATTATAATAATTTAGCAAGTGTTTTACAATTTTTGTTGTTTTGTGTACTTATGTACTAGTATTTGTTTTAAAAAAAAAAAGAAACAATGAGATCTGGAATAAATGAGACAACTATCGACTGGAATCAAAATAACATGGATGTAAGCCAATATGTATACATGCGTGTGATTGTATGGCCTTCAACAATGAACAAACCTTACAGTATACTAAGCAAAACAATAGGTCATGACACAATGATAAATCCAAAAGAAAAACATTTATAGCAAAACAAATATGATAAATATGAGCTTTCACATGTTTATTTTATATTAGTATTATGTTATTTGGATGGAGAGTTGTCTCATTGGCACTCATACCACATCTTCCTATACCTATGACAAAGCCAACAGCTCAATTACAACGTCCTGACTTAAGATATACAAATACAAAATGTTTCGGGATTAAAACGGTTTGTCTTAATGTTTTGATAGAAAATTAGAATATATGGTATGCATGCTATTTAAGGTTTGCCTCACTATAAATGTTTAAACTAAAAGCAACAATTTAATGAATACAAGTATAAATATATATCGTGAGAACAAACCGTCGTAGTTTACCCTATCACAGCACCTGAGACATGCACCCCCGGTTTTTTGGTGGAGATCGTGTTGTTTATTCTTAAGGAAGCTGGCTTGTCATGTTTTGGATTTTTTGACAGATTTTCGGAATCCTCTGGTTTTATCCATTTAAATGCATGGAAAAAATTTGCACGGTGACCCCCATTTTTCTTTTTATAAATATTTTACATGTATAATGATAAGCAATCTGTAAAAGTCTTAAAAAATTTTAATTACTTTTTAACAGTTTTTGAGAACTTCAACTTGTCAATGATAAAGCTATGAAAATTCAAGAGAGAATATTTTCCCGCCAAAATTTCAATGGCATATATCTCGAAAACAAGCACGGCGACCTATATATTTTGTTTGCTCTTTGGATTCCTTTAATAACCCCCTATCTATATAAACTAGTGTTTTGAAAAGTTAATTACTTTGAAACTGAGTAGCGAACTCCCTTTTAAGTTATCAATGAATATAAAAATCGATAAACAGATACATTATCATATGATATTTTTATGTTTAATACTATTTTAATTGAGAAGTTATATTCATATTTCTTTTTATAGACGTATTTGAGTAAAAACCTTTTCGTGTCTTGCAAAACAAAAAGCAACGAACCTAAACAACCAAGCATGATTGCTAGAGTTGTAGACAGTTATGGTGAAAGTCAATTAACTATTGAATGACAATTATATAAATGACCATTGGCTGCCTGACGCCTACCACCACAGAGTTAATCAATACTTATAACATCCGATTCAAGCTGCTGCTTTTTGTTTTCGAGCAGTAATGATAAATAGGGTTCAATAAGTCTCAATAAGGCATACCAGTACAAGTTAGTGGAACACTTTGTCCAAACTTGTATTATTTCTGTTTATTTCTTCATTGTTATGATTCCTACAATATTCTGAACATTATCACAGGGAATAAATGCATGTTCGAACCTGTATACAACTTCTGACACTTACGATGAAAATTTTACAAATTATAGTAGTTTTTTTTGTTGCTTTCATGGTAATCTCTTATTCTCTTATCTAGAATTTTGAAAGAAGAAATTTTGTTACATTTGGCAACTCTTTACTGTCTAAGACTTTCACTTTTTTATGTTTAGTTTTTGGTGTCTTTACCTTTTTTATGTTTAGTTTTTGGTGTCTTTACCTTTTTTATGTTTAGTTTTTGGTGTCTTTCACTTTTTTATGTTTAGTTTTTGGTGTCTTTACCTTTTAATATGAAAACAAAAAAAGGTGATGTTTGATTTTCAATCAATGTTACAACCGTCCAACAAAGATCAAGGACCAAATGATGTGTATGTCACTGCAACAACTAAAGGCCATTGCATGCTGTTCAACAATGAGCAAAACCGTTACCAAATTTGGTGGTTGTATCTAATATCTTTAGCTGATTGTTTTCGAATTTCATTCCTATTACCTGTCCGCTACATTTACTTTATATATTCAAAAGATTTTAACATACGTCTTTGTACTTATGTTAATATTTTATTTTACTTTTTCTAAACAATTACGGCCCTTTATGGCTTAAAGGAAACTAGGAAGATGACTTTTGTCTATTGTAAACTCGACCTCGAATTTATTCGTTCTTTCCCTCAGAAAAACGTTATTAAAACTTTATGACTGTCTTTAAAAGGTAGTCTCTTGTTGTTTGTCCATTACCAGTATTAAGCGTTAATATTTACAATTAAAGTCGACTTTGTTCTGTACATCCATATCTTATGCCATTTCTATCAGCTGTGACTCCTAATGTATATATGGAAACTGTATACTATAAGGTGTTTTCATTTTGATCCTATCATAGTGTCAGCTCTCAGCCGTAGATCAATGCCAAAGTTCAGATCTGAAATTCATCCGTTTTTCAATAAAATGATTTAAACCATGTAAACAGTATTTTTTTTAACATTGATCGAAAATAAAGCTGACACGCGTTTGCCGCTAGCGAAATTTAGACGGCGATTTAAAGCCTTGTCATGAATATGATCATTTTATTGATATGAAATAATCAGGTTACAAATTTATCTTAATATGGTTATGTTCAATCAATGCAAAGGTAAACTGCATGTAATCATTAAACGCAGGTGTAATTATCAAATATGATATGCAATTAATACCTGTTTGAAGTTTAGTCATCTTCTAATGCTATTAATGTTTGATATTGTTAATCATATGATTGTATTACGAAATTATAACAAAATTATTAATGATAACATGCATTAGATTATTAATAATTAAAAGTTCAAGTCAAGAAAAAAAAATCAAAAAGCAAGATACGCTATACGTAGTTCATTAACAATATGACTCACTGTTAGAATTAGAAAATTGCAAACAAACAAAAATGTTAAACAATACACAAATAAATCCAAAACAAAAATTTGTTCGTAGATGGCCCACATGAATGAAGCAACGATTTGAAATCTAGCACTACAACACTACCAATGGATTTACCAGATGATATTTACTTTAAAAAAAAATCTTGACAAAATAAAGATACTGATTGAATGTAGAAAACCGCTGCTTCTTATATAAAAATTCAATTTAAAATTAATTTAACAGACAGGAGAATTACCACACATATACAATCACGCATGATGAAACTCAGTCAAGATACATGTGAAATGCAATTTTGTAACGCTCAAATAGACGAACAAAATTCACATTTGGAAGTCAAATTTATGCGATGTAATGTCATCATTTCCATCGTTATAAATATAATGGAATTTGGAGCAACTGTCATACAAGTGAGAGGTTAAGCTACCTATAAAACCAAGTTAAACCACCATTTTCTAAATAAGAAAATGCCTGTACCTTTTCAGGAATATGACAGTTTTTATCTATTCGTTTCATGTTTTTGAGTTTTTGCCATTTGTTTAGGGACTTTCCTTTTTTTTTTTAATTTTCCTCGGAGTTCAGTATTTTATAATTCCATGTGTTCACTTTGTTTTTCCTAAAACGGAGGCTTTCAATGAAATTGATGCAATATATAATATATTTGATATTGAAAGAAAAGTTTTCAAAGATATATAAATTCACTTCTTTCTATACTAATAAAGATTTCCAAAGCCTGAGTGAAAACGCAAATAATGACGGAATCAATTTAAAAAAGACAGAAGAAAAGAAGCATGCTTTGGCTTTTTGCAATAGCATGCTTTTAGAAAAAAAACTATAGATAATATATGTACGATATGTATGTATACTTCTACAAGTTTCAGTTCTCATGGCTATGGAGAAAAAATTAAGTGCAAAACGTTCGACACGCCATAAAAAAAGAAACATATATTTGAAACACTCTTCATGTCATATTTTACTTGACAATTTCAAAATTTTAAATCTAAGTATAACATGTCACGTCTGGCGATGAAGAGATCCATTAGACATAACTTATAATTATATAAATTGCAAGACTTCATTTTCAACTCTATGAGTCACGAATGGGTGAATTTTCAACTATTCAGCAAGTTATTTATTCTTGTTACAAGACAAAGTACGTTAAAAAAAAAATTACATTTTATATCTGTATTGAAAATATTAAATGTATTTTCGTAGTATTTTAATTCTTTTCAAACAGGCAGAGTTGTATTTTCCTATCCCATGATGCAGTATTGATTTTATCCTATATATGTTTCCTTAGTTACCATAGTCCTACACATTGGATCGACGATTGCTGTATAGCTATTTTGGCTTAAGCATGTTTTTCTTCTACGGAAACCAGCAAAACGGCACTCACGAAACCATGCATTATTCCATTAATCTACGAAAAAACTTGATTGAAATACACAAGAGTCTTTTTATACACTTTGTGAAATTTGGTGTGCGTGTCTGTGTGTTTGTTTGTTCTTAATTGTGTGCTGTCATGAACTGATATCATTGATTATATTTATATTTATTCTAAACTAAAATACAATACAGTTGTATGCATATAAAGGTTTCCAAGGTAAATGTTTAAAATTGTGGTTTGTATAAAGCTAAACGTTAAATAGATGCAGGGCATTTAGAAAACTTCCATTGCAATACAATCTGCATAGTAAAGATTGTTAATTATTATCAAATAGCCCAAATGACCTCTGTTATATTTCTAACTTGATTTATCGTACATTTCGGTCTTAGAGTTGGCAGCAAATTAGTAAATCAAATACCTACATGTTATTAATCATAGAATAATTAATTAAAGAAGATTTTAAAACAATTTCATTTCAGGTGTACGTCCTATACGTTATGTGTTCTATTTTGATACCAGGCTGTGTCATCCAACGCACCATTTTGAAAAGAAGCCACGTAAAAAAAATCAACATTACTTAAAACAATAATGTTTGAAAGTTGTTTTTTTCAATCCATATTTATAACATTCTTAAGAAGAAATTGCGGCCATCTGGTTTGGTGGACTTGATTCATTTGACATAATTCTGAAAGAGAACAACAAGCATTATATCAAAGCTACTTGTTATATTTTGTTACTACACGTAAAAAAAAAATTCTGACTGATTTCACATTTCATTTGCCAATCATTCCACATCTCATGTATATTGTGTTAAAAAAAGGTCGATATGCCTTTATGTGTTTCTTTGATACATATGGCGTGGCTCTGTACTTATACATCCCGACATTATATTTTTGTGCTATTGTAATTTTTTGTATGCTTGTCTTATTCGTTATTGCTTATGTACTTTGTCTATGTATGCACTTTTGTGCTTCTTTGTTACATATTTGTTTGTTTTATAGTGATTAAGTTTATAACACAATGTTGACTGCTGTACTCATATGTTTGACATTTTTACAGTTTTTGTCAGTTTGATTATTTCATATATAATTGTCAATATAATGGAATTCGATGCGACTGTCATATAAGTGAGAGGTTTAACTAGCTCTAAATCCGGGTTTAATACACCCTTTTCTACATAAGAAACTGCTTGTAACAAGTCAGGAATATGACAGTATGCCTATTCGTTTAATGTTATGGAGTTTTTCATTTTGCCATGTAATTGATTAGGGATTTTCCATTTTGAATTCAGTACTTTTGTGATATTTACTTTTTATAAATTGAGACATAATACAGTCAATATTGCTTATACTATTTTCTCTTTACAATACTGCGTTTGTTTAAGAAAGTGGTCGGATAAAAGTTTTATACAAGCTCCCTAGAACAAGTATTCATTATATCCAAATTAGTCAAGTCCTTTTAGAGATAGGTGTCATTTAAAAAGAAGTGTCACGCGATAGTCCAAGGATTGAAACCGGCCAAACAAAGTTATTAAAAAAAAATATGAGCTGTTAGTTATAAGTCAATAAGACCCTACGACGCAAACAAAATATTTGTGAATAAAATGTATTTAATATTTATTCTGAACACCTTTTAATTCCTAAGCATCTAGTCCACCATTTATAGCAACTAATTATAAAATTATTTACGGCGCACGTAGATGCCATTTTTCATATGGTTGTTTTTTTACGTAACTCTGAATAAAAGACAAGAAAGGCAGCATAATTAAAATGACAATTTACAAAAGGTCGCGTTGAAAGAATTGATATACGTATAGAAATAAAGAGATGTGGTATGATTGTCAATGAGACAACTATCCACCAAAGTTCAAATAAAGTGTTGATTTAAGCAATTATAGGAAACCTACGGGAGCGGGAGTTTCTCGCTGCATTTAAGACCGATTAGCGAGCTTTGGCTGTTGTCTGCTGTTTGGTTGGGTTGTTGTCTTTTTGACACATTCCCCATTTCCATTCTCAATTTTAGTGTACTTCCCGTTCTATATCAGTACATTTATTGGGACTTTGATATGATAAATGATTACGCTTGAAAGAAAGTCGAGGGCATCGGAATTTGGGATATGCTTGCTATCGAGAAATTGAAACAGCAATGTATAGTTCTTTAAATATATATTTATGTATAATATTGCTTCTTCTCTGCACTATAAGATACTACTCTGATTTTAATCAAGGCCGACACATTTTACAATTAAATGGTGTACAAATTATACTCTTAATTCAGGCAGCTAGTCTAACCGCGATTCATGATAAACAATACCCTTCATTAATAAATTGCCTATTATTTCTATGACCAACATCGAGATTCAACCAACATGATAGTTTTATGGCGGTCAAATTTGTGCGGGAATTTCTCGTTGCATTAAAAACCTGTTGGTGACAGACCTTCTGCTGTTGTCTCTATGGTCGGGTTGTTGTATCTTTGACACATTCCCCATTTCCATTCTGAATTGTCTCTATCTAGTTATGTTTTGACGCTTGGTTGAAAATAAAATAAAAGTAGTCCGATGCATATATATGACCTTGTAAGGACAATACTGAAATGGTCTTGTACACAAATAATCTTGTAGGTTTTACCAAACGGTTTGTGGTCGAACTTTTATACATTTTACTCCAAAGTTAACAGTGAAGGATAACATTTATCTCTTATGAAGTCAATTTCTAGTAGATTTAAACCCCATTCTTAGTTTGACTGCTTTAGTGATAGAAATACAACGGAAATTAGCCTTACCTTTTCTTAAAATACGTTAAAATACGTTGGCTACATTTTTATTCATGCATGACACAACATCAAATGTTGCCTTTATGCACTAAAGAATGTTTTATAACTTGTTATCTATTAAAAACATTCAATACACACAAAAAAAACCACGAGAAAAATGTTGAATATTTTTTTTCTAAGTCGTCACAAGGTGAAATTTTGTGGGTTTATTTTAAAAATTAGTGGATAATGCGCACCTGTTGTGATCATGTTGTGCGAGAAACATACAAACAAGAAAATAATGATCTAAACTGGTAAAGATGACATCAAACCATAAATAAAAACTGTAAACATCAACCCCTTCTTATCAAATGCCATGTAACTAAATTTTCCCTCCAGAAATATCTATATCATGAGGTACCAACACAATTAAGATTGGGCCAAAGTTTTCGTCACATACTCTTTCGCCTTCGCTTCGCAGCATACTCGTTTATGACAATACGCTTCCTCTTGTAGATTATATACCCGATGATGAAATTATCTCATTGACTGAAATCAGGGTTTCTGTGCGTTCAAACATTAGATTTAATGATATATCCTTGCGGGAACCTCATCTTGTCCGATAATTTTTCCTGGGGCTACTAGGAATACATTACTCCGTACTAACGGACAGATTAGTGTAGAAATAACGTGTCACTAACATTGCAAACATCTAAAAAGTGACAAGACACGACCCCTGACCTTGTTTTGCATAAATGATGATATTAATTGTCGTTAAATATGGATCATTTCAAAAGTACATCTTATAAGTATGACATTTTATGAAATTTACAGTTTTATGGTGTCATATAATTGCTTAATTTCTTCACGAGCAATTTAATGGGAAATTGTTAAATATGCTTTATATCATTCGACAGTTGGATGATACGGAAAGGACACCGAGCTATTATAAGCTTAGAATTCTATGGAAAATATTCGGTTACAGGGTACTAATGATATCAAAAGGATATCCAAACACATTAAACAAAAACAAACCGATAATGCCATGACAAAAAAACGTAAAACGGTGAAAAGACAAACACCAGTACACAAAATATAACATTCAAAACGGCAGACTAAAGAAATCTGCCAAAAATCGGGGATGATATCAGGTGCACCGTAAATTGTTAGACGGTGGTGTTTTATGCTTGAGTGCATGTGATCCGATATCAATTGCAATTTGTTGGAGATGTAGTTTTCCTCAAATGTTCACTTTTTCATGAAAATCAACTATGAAGTTCATACAATATTCATAATAATGTAATTTGGATGTAACACGCCTTTTGATTGGATATCCGCTTACAGACATAAGCTAATCATGTGACTGTGACGTCATCAACGTTTTTTTCATGATTTGTTTTCCTTAAAATTAAAAAGAATGATTGTATATTTTAAGATATACAGTGTAATCTAATATAATATTGTTGAATATAAAAGAAAATTATCCTTTTGTTTTAACTTCGCTGTGTGGTTGTTAATAGCGGTCTGTAATGTGGTGTATTTCAACTTATCATATACTGTAGTAGTTTTTTTAGACCAAAAACAACTCTCTTTGTTAAACTATATAACAGAGCTCTATCTGTATAGTTAAAAGAAATTGTTTAGTTTAAAAAGTGTAAATGAAAAAAAAATGTATTTCATCTCATAAATATGTGTAGCATTTAAACATATTTGAATGCAGGTATGCTATTTTTTTATTCCTTTTATTTATTTTTCATTTAAAAGTTTTTTTTAGATATAGTTTATACCTGTGAGCCTTTCTCTGTATGATATATTCAATAAAAAAAAGGTAGAATGGTTCAAAGGAGAAAACAAAGAATCATTAGCCGAAAACAACACCCGACAACCATGACCAAAATAAAAAATAAAAAAATAACCAACAGTCCACACAACTCTCACACTTAAGAAGGTAAGTAACAAGAAAACAATAAAAACATACTTTCAAAAAAGTGAATACAAATGACATTTACAGTAAATGACAAGTGTCGTTTGTTTTTATGTTTCAAACTATAACCACGAGCAGGTGCGTGAACCTGCGAGATTTCTTTATAAAAAACAACACCTAATAAATTAAATGCGTCCGAAGCGCTTTTCTGGATTTACTTTGATCATGCAGAAAGGCGTAGAAATGCGTAGAAACGCATAGAAACGCTTATATCCGAATATGGGAAAGCCAAGCGTGTACGAGAACTGAAACAGTTTTATTCTAATGTTAGAAAGTATAAATTATACCTGAGTAATACAACACACATTGTCCATTTAGTAGTCTTGATTAATTGCTTGCTTTGAACCGAAACTAAGTGGATTTTTTTGAAATTATACATTTACTTTTAAATTTAATTTAGCATTTAATAAATGCAACAGCAAAACAAAACATTAAATATTAAAAGAACCGTCGATCCGTCACATATTGCACCTTCTTAATATTCATTGATATATTTTAACAAATCAAACATAGTACTCTCAAGTCGTAATTCGTGTTAATTTGAACCGTTGATATAATTTGTGAAGAATTTTTGTTACTTAATATTTACTTATTTAATGTTATATCTCGTCTCCCTTTTTTAAATACATGCATATACCACCTTTGATAAGTATTTAGTATGACGATTAATTTTAATTTCTGTTCTCATACTATGAACAACAAATTTATTTATTTTTGTAAAAAATGATTCCGTACTCAATGTACTCCTTACAACACAATTATTTTTATTTATTTACCTGTGTACATTATTTTTTCTAACGACATTTTTTCTGCGGTCAAATATTTTTTTTAATAATTTTTGATATCATCTCACCCCCTTTTTTATTATTAATTTTGTATTTACATTTTTTAAAAATCAAATTTACTTGTTCAGTGTATGTTTACTTGTTTTGTTAATTTGTCTTTTGATTGAGTTAATCGAATTCATTTGTACATTGAAATCCATGGGTTCAAACAATTTTATAACTCTTTGTACGAATGAAAAACAGCTATGGATTTCTAAGAAAGAATAAGAGAGAGAGAGAAGACATACAGAAGCTTATCAAATACTAGTACATAAAGACGTAAAAAAACAGACAAAATCATGACAAAAAAGAGGAAAAACGAAGAAAGGTCAAACAACAATCAACAAAATGCTATACAGAAACTTAGAGCAACATAAAAATCCCGCCAAAACCGTTACCTTATATGACTAGATTGACAATAATCAATGTCTGTGTTACTGTTATTTTGAAACATGACTGACTTACACTGCAGATATACCATCATTTATCTACATCATATAGTCTTAATACATACAACACCTCAAGTATCAACATGATATATGGATAAAGTATCTAAAGTCAGAAAAAAATCTGACCTACAGGCAATATGAAAAAATATTTGCCCTTTCAGCCACAAATGTCATATGTTTACTTTTTATGTTTTAATTATACATTTTAGAACGGACATAATTTGTCTTCGCCCCCTGTTTCCTGGGCTGACTCAGCTACTTGCATAAGTTTAAGCTTTCACCAAATATGTTATATTATGTCAGCATTGGTGTTAAGTTATATCATAGATGAAACCAGCTTTTTGTACTACACTCTTCAACTTCGTACTTTATTTGGCCTTTTTAACCTTTTTTTCGAGCGCCAATGATGAGTCTTTTGTAGACGAAACGCGCGTCTGGCGTAAGTATTAAATCATTTCAATCGTAGTATCTATGATGAGCTAATTTCCAGACCGTCGATTGACAGCTTCATTTACTGTATTGACACTTTAAATAAATTGTGTTTATTTTAGAATATTTTCTTTGTTGACCAAGACTTTCCAAGAATGCAACAATACGTTTTAAAATCAATTCATTTCATTTTATTGGTGTGAAATCCAAATATTGTGTTGTTCCCAAGACAAACATGACAATAAGTTTTTTTATTTTTTATTGTGCGCTGATCTTTATTAACAAAAGCAAGATGCGATATGACTGCAAGCGTTGCTCACTATATACCCCAAAAAATACAACGAAATACAGTGAATTTCAAATATAAAAATAAGGAGATAGTGTATGATTGCCTATGAAACAACTCTCCACAAGAGACTAAATGATACAGAAGTGAGAAACTATAGTGCACAATACGGCCTTCACCAATGAGCAAAGCCCATACCGCTTAGTCAGATATAAAAGGCACCAAAATGACAAGTATATAAAACGATTAAAACGTGGAAACTATAACAGCCTAATTAATGTACAAAATAATGAACGAAAAACAAATATGGTATACACAGCAACAAACGTCAACCACTGAATTAAAGGCTCCTGACTTGGGACAGGCACATACATAATGTGGCGGGGTTAAACAAGTTTGATGTCTCAAGCTCTCCTTTAACCTTGCACAGTTGTGTAACAATACAACATAAGAACAAACTATAAACATCAGTTGAAACAGGATTAACTCATCAGATGGATGGATACAAATAGAAATACATCTTATAAATACACAGAGTTTACGTGGCCGGGTACTTGTACATCACAACAACCTACATGGTAAAACCCAGTTTCATGATTTTATCTAGGACTGACATCGTCAACAGGATTGATAGAAGTTCTTCGTGATAAGTGCCTGTACGTTAAATTGAAATACTGCATTTGTATCTGTTATGACGAGCCTGTTGTAAGATGATTTTTGTTTTTTATATTTGTCCTAAACGAAATCTCCCAATTTTGTCTACATGTAAACCATGTATTTAAGAAAGCTTGTTAGAATATTACATATACCCTTCTATTTAGCAACACTACTGAAGCATTCATTGTTGCTAAAGAGCTTCGGAAACAATCATAATAACAGAATCAGATATTGGAAATTAACCACTTTTATGGTTTTCTATTTCATCTTTTCATCCATAAGAAAGTGACATAACAGGTTGTATAAAATTAAATTAAAAAAAAAACGGTTTGTTTTTTAATATAAAACTAGAAGCTGCGGTAAGATTTTCAATGAGACAACTCTCCACTAAAGACAGAAGTACAAAGATGTTAAAGATTACAGGTCGCCATACCGTATTGTAAGCTATAAAAGACATCGAGATATTTATTTCAGAATAATAGTTCTTCCCAAGCAGGACGGGGTCTATAACATTCAGACTCTCGTTGAAAAGAAATCACGACAAATTCGACAAAATCCTCACTTTAGCAAGTATTCTCCTGTACTAATAGTTGACAGACAATACTTAGAATTACCGCACTCTATATAGATTTTTCTATGAGAGATATATATAACTGAAATATGACCAATGATGCAATTGCAAACTAAACATTCAATAACAACAGATGTGATAATTTATTAGGCAGGGCTCTGACAATAAAGTATATCGGGTTATTTTCGTGGTTTTCATTGAATAAGGTATACGAAATATTTTGTCGGAATTTATTTTGGCGATTTTGTTCTATCCGCGAAAATAAGCGAAAATTTACTCCCCACGAAAATAACCCGCTAAACGGTACTTTGTGTGAAATTTAGATGATAGATATAGTCTTTTTAGTAAAACAGAGAGAACGTTTCACAACACACCATCGGACAAAGTAGACTTGAGAAGGGGTTTCATGTGTATCAAGACCCTTTTTTTTTTTATTTTACTATAAGGAGACAGCGAATCATCATATGTGAAATAGATCAGACAAAACCCCTGACAAAGTGAACAAGAGTGCACACACTGATATGTCTCGCCTTCTTTACTAATCATTGATATTATGTTATTAGTCTTAAATATAAAGCTTTATTACAACAGTCACATAAACTTAACAAACACCAAGAAAAAACTAAATATTGACCTTTGAACCATGACATGAGGTCAAGGTCAGATGCCATGCCAGGCAGGCATGTACAGCTAACAATTCTTCTATACATTAAACATAGTTGACCTATTGCTTACAGTTTAAGAAAAACAGACCAAAACACAAACACTTAACACTGAGTAATGAACCATGAAAATGAGGTCAAGGTCAAATAAAACCTGCATGACTGACATATAGTTCATAAAATATTTTCATACACCAAATATAGTTGACCAATTGCATATAGTATTACACAAGCCAGCTAGACATGTACACCTTACAATCATTCCATATACCAAATATAGTAGACCTTTTGCATACAGTACAAGAAAAACAGACCAAAACACAAAAACTTAACTATAACCACTGAACCATGAGAATGAGGTCAAGGTCAGAAAACACCTGCCAGTTGGACATGTACACCTTACACTGCTTCCATACACCGAATATACAAGACCTATTGCTTATAGCATCTCAGATATGGATTGACCACCAAAACTTAACCTTGTTCACTGGTCCATGAAATGAGGTCGAGGTCAAGTGAAAACTGTCTGACAGGCAGGAGGACCTTGTAAGGTACGCACATACCAAATATAGTTATCCTATTACTTATAATAAGAGAGAAATTAACATTTCAAAAAATCCAGGTCTTCCACCTTCTAAAATATAAAGCTTTTAAGAAGTTAGCTAACGCCGCCGCCGCCGGATCGCTACCCAATTGTCGAGCTTTCTACGACAAAAATGACGATACAAACAACAAATCATTGAAAACAATACACAGAAAACTAAAGCTTGCGCAACAAGCACACCCCAAAACAACTGAAAGTGAATTCGGGTACTCTGAAGTAATACGTAGGTGATTTTAAATTCTGATTAAACGCCATTGTGATCGAAAAAAAGTTTCATTCAACATAGAAGTGATGTTGCATTTTAACAAACTTGCTATAAGACATTGCCTTTTTAACCCTACTGCACGTTAATTCCATAACACAAATACATGGCCGAATTAATATAAAAGATTAAAATGAACACACAAACAGTTTGTCAGGAAAAAAGAATAGGCAAGACCTTTACCAATAGAAATACATATCGATACTGCAAAATCAAAATATAACGAAAACAAAACAACGATCGCAAAACAGAGTTCACTCAAAAACAATTTAAGCGGGAACTCGAATGCTCCGGATATAGTTTCTATTTCAATGATTGCTCGTGACAAGTAACAACGTGTTGATTTTATGACAAGTTGACACAAGAGGACGGGTTTCCATTAGCTGTGCCTTTCATGAAATTACTGTTTTACTTTGGTAAAGTTATTTTCTATCTGAAACATGTTGTAAAATACCTTAATGGCAAATTGGCCAAATAACAACTTGTAAAAAAGAATATTTTATTCAAACAACACTCGTCATGTTAGTTTTTCAACACAAAGTTTCCCTGTGAAGTGTAACTTAAAGGATTATGATAATGCAAACATTAATCAGACGACAAAATTTTAAATAAGTATAAATGCATCATTTTATATTAAATTAAAAAGTGTAAAATTATGGAAATGTGCGCGCGCAAATTAATTCCTGATCGATTAACGAATTTGTATTTAATGTTGTTGTTTACAGTCTTTTTGAGAGAGTGATTTTGCTCCTCTGTCTTAAAATTATAAATACAAGAATGAATGAAATATTGTTATAAAATTAATAATAATTAGTAGGTACAGGAATTAGTTTGTTGTCGTGCTGTCGTGGTGTGACCTTAGGTGACCCTTTTTATTCAGAAGCCACCTGCGCTCTCGGTAAAATAAATGAGGTGGTCAAGACATTTTGACAAACATGTAAATTCTACACAATAGAAATTTCTTCTGTTGCATTGTATGACATCTATAGTGACATTTAATTATTTATTGTCTTAAATACGTAAAGAGAGGTTATTTATTTTAACCTCTCCACTTCTGCATTAAATTTGCATTAGTTTCGCATCTTTATATAAAGCAGTAGGGGAATTTGTCCTCTGGCTACGTAGTGACGTGTATCATTTCTGATTGCTGAAAATGGAATCATAAAATATAGTATTTCCGCATTTGAAGCGGATTTTCCCTTTATTTAGTATGTGTTTCACGGATTTACTTCGCACTAGAGGCGAAAATTACAAACATTTGTGTTGTTGTGTTCTATATTTAATGTTTTTTAACATCCTGAAGCTTGTATGTTAACATTGATTTACGGGTTTGAAGCTGTCCGTTGCGTAATTTTATCTACAATTAAAAAAAAACGTACACAAACTTTTATTATGAAAAAAACAAAATGCATAGGTGTGACGAAATATGTTTTGACTCGTTACATTAAAATATGCGGTTAGCCACATTTTCATCGTTCCCCAACACAATATTGCGTGTCACTGACCACAAAATATAAACAGAATCGGTATAAGAACGTGGCGTGAAGAACTTTGCCCGAACAAGCCAAATACCCAAGAGATGTTTGACAGAAGAGTAATGGACCTATTCATTAATAACCATTCAATAACATGATAAATAACACATCATTTAGCATAATCTTCATTCAAAACATTGTTCGTTGTCAGATGCAACCTTGTCTTTTCTTCTTTCTACCCAGGGGCTTAAGTAGTGTGAACATTCTTGCATTGTCTGATTACCAATAATCCTAAATAGCCACTTCAGTTTGAATTTTACCAGTAACCTTTGGAGTTACCGCCCTTTGTAATAAATACTCCCTGCTATTAATATCAATGACAACTATTATGCGATATCTTGATGAAAATAGATGGTTGTTTTCCGTTCGTTCTTCAGTTTTGCATCTTGCGTAAAATTAGAGAAGTCATTAGGTATCGTTCATAAACGGTTTTTGATTCGTAAGATCATTAGTTAAACACGCTTTAGTGTGTCGATATATGTTGGTGAATGCTAAAATTTCAATTTTAAAGTGCATGTTTAAACCACAAAACGATAATAATTTGTCAAAATGTCAAATGTATGACTTCTTAAGAATTTTGCTGGTAAAGTTTAAGTGTCAAAATCATTTGATTTTGGTTTAAATTTAAATGGAATAGACAAAGTTTGTTTGATTTTTTTGTTCGTTCAGACATTTTCCTTTTGCTTGGAGATTTTTGTTATTTTAGAATATTTCATGCTTTTAAGCTTTATATCCGATCAGCAGCTATAGCTAAAACCCAACATTATAATAAAATACAGAGTAAAACAAAAACCATAACATGGTAATAAAATACAGAGAAGAGAGAAAGTAAATATATAATCAATATTTCAATCATAACAAGTTTGATGAAAAAAAATATTTTGCGTTTTTATGATAACAGTGTGGAACACATCAAATTTTTACCAGACAACATGTCATATTTTAATCTTGAATGTGTCAAAGTGTTAACAAAGTATATATATTTGAACCATGCAACAAGTTTATATGTAATTAAGTACATCTGATTAGCCTGATATGGAGCATATCGACACATGCTTATTTTCATCTTAATCAGCAGTAAGAATGCTTCAATCTAGATAAAATAAGGTCACGTAAATTACAAGAATCAGATGTGAGTAATTAAGTACTAATTCCTTCCAATTATACGAATGTCCAGCATAGGTTTACGTTGAGTCATTAAGACTTTAGTTCCTCTGTAATGTCTGGCTTTATCTATCTCTCAATCTAATAATACGCCAGACATCTCGTGATTTTTACCATCAGTATCTTAGTTAGTGTCTCTATATGTAAATGATAAACAGAAAAAGTAACAAATATCTACAACAATATCTTCTTCAAAATAGAGAGAGAGAGAGAGAGAGAGAGAGAGAGACGAACGCTTCCAGTCAAAATTTCTTCTAAAACTCTCCGCTGCAATATGTTGTAGAAAGAATAGCGCTTCCCCTAAATTCATTATTTTAAATGTTTGACCCCTTGAACAAAAGGTTACGAAGGAGATTGTCGTTTAAAGAGTACATTTAGTTACATCGCGACATAGCATGAACGAACGAAATTTTGCGATGGTGATACTGGATAGTTGCAAATACTTAGTTCAGCTAACATGCAGCCTATTGAGTATTCAATACCATTCAAATGAAACCTGAATTCTATCTAATATACTTATATCAACTTGTAGGACTAAATGAGCTTTGCACTCCCTGTTTGAAGATTTCAAAATGTGGCTTCATATAAGAAAATGCCTGTGCCAGGAATATGAGAGTTGTTGTCTATTCATTTGATGTGTTTGAGCTTTTGGTTTTGCCATTTGTTAATTTTAGGGACTTTGCGTTTTGAATTTTCCTTGGAGTTCGGTATTTTTGTGATTTTATTTTTTGTCATATGGAAAGTCTATTATGAAATCAGTTCCTTGCACTTTTACAGGAAGATTTATTTTTATTCATGGCACAGGTATTTGTACTGTAATAACATGAAAAACGAATGTCATATAAGCTCTACCTTATTATAGTGTGCTATTTTGGAAGAAAACAGTTTTATTTATCAAATCTTGTTTTAAGACACAAACTTAGTAACCGTAAAAACTAAAAACAGGATACCCCTTATAATTATGAACCTCCTCAACCGATGAATAATAACTATTTTCTAAAGCCTAATGAACAAAATTTCGTCAAGTTTTCTAAAATTAGTAAGAGTGTATGAGCTTGAAAAACATGTAGGACTTTATTTGAAAACGTATTGTGCCATAATTTGCTGAATGGACTGGTGAAACGATTTGACAACGTAATTACTTGGCAGTGTATGCAGAAATGCATGTATATGACTTACAGGAAGAAATGTAAAGACATAAGAAAGCTTGAAGATGCCAAATGACATCAGAAACCGTTAATAGAAAATGAAAGGAAGATCACTATTGCAGCGACGAACAAGTGAAAGTTAAACATCACGTACTGCAGCCACGTACCCCGCTAACTGCAGGAGTGACGAGAGTCACGTCAGTACTACAGCCACGTACCCGCTAACTGCAGGAGTGACGAGAGTCACGTCTATTACATAACAGACAATACTACTTTCGGTTGCATTGGTCTAATAAGTAGAAGCATTCGTCTCAACTCGGCCGATTCCGTAACCTCATCTAACGGATAGAAGGAGAGTAGCGGATTCTACCGAGGATTGCCGAATGAAGTAGAAGTAGAGCCATCAACATTAATGAAGGACGGTATTGTATCTGCAAAATAGAAGTATCAAAAGGTGACTTAGGTCATGTGACAAGACAACAGTTCTATCTTCGTATTCGTTTATTTAGCTAAATAAACTCTTCAAAGATACTAGGATTAAAATGGTATACGTCAGACACGCGTTTACGGTCAAAACTAGTGTATTTCGAAAAAAATCCAAATTTTTAAACAGTTGTTTAATAATTATTACCATATCAATGATAATGTATGTCAACACGGTGCAGTCTGCATTATAACTTTATAGGATTTGAATAATGCCAATACATATTTTATTTGAGAAGGTGATATCCAATAGGCGTAGGAAAGTTGTGGACATTTTAACTAAAAACATATACCATTCAAAATGGTAATTTTATTACAAACTAAACTTAGAAAGCTAACACTCCGAAACAAACATTCTTGCAACTGTTATAAACAACGCTAGCTGCTACTGACTATGATAACTTCCATAAGATCCTATGTACATCAACCCCATATCCTGATATTTTTTTTACAATTTAAAGCACTTATACAATGGAACTGATGATCTGTTTAGGCACCAAGCAGTAATCTTTTTTGATGGGTTTTCATCTCAGGACAAACAAGTTTTTTTCTCACTTTCTTCAAAAACTTTTTTTTCAAAATCATACAGGAACATCAATCTTTTTAAACTCGACGTTGTACTTGTATGTTTCCCTAATTTTCAATGTAAACAAACTTTTTTTCCCTTCCGTTCTGAAATAAATAATTGCGAAAAAAGGTTAAAGGCCAATGCCTTAGATATTCCGTACAGTCGTTTTACTCTTGTAATTGTTTCAAACTGCTGAATAAAGACACCGCACATATATTATACTATTTGCTTGAATGATTTCTAGAATTTTTTAATCTCTAAGCTACTTGAACTTAAAAAATATGTGTCTACATCCATAGCATTGACTTCCTCCGTGGCTGCTAAAGTTTTCAAAATCAAAGATTTAACTGCGATGATGGATGAGATTTATCGCTAGGAACTTATATCTGTCACACCATCTCTTCAAATTTTATCTTTCCAAAATTACAGAATTACATATTGTCAGTCAAACTAAATACGAAAACAGTTTGTCTGCACCCTTCGATCATGGTCATATCAACGTTTTAGACAGTGTCTGTTATGAAGCTTGGTAAAACGTCAAGTTGAAATCAACGTAGTGTCAAAAATGACGTCTTATTTCTCTATCACGTGACGTTAATTTGTGCTTTCTGTCTTTTTGAAAGATAGGCTTGAAAATTATGATGAAGATTAATTAATAAGTTCGAGTGCTAAATGTTTTTACAAATGGGATAGAGGATTACTTAACTCGCACGATTTAAAAAAAAAAAAGTTTATTTATATTTCTCAGATGTAGCAAAAACCCTTAGATCTCTATGAGGGAACCATCTAATTTTAACAATTTTGATAGCCATGTGCAACATCAATTTAAGTGCGTGTTCTTTGGAGTTAAATATAAGTATTCTTTGCGATGGATTTGTGATAGTTGAACTACAGTGGCCGCAACCGTAAACGAAACTCATTGGCCAATATTGGTCATCGCATATTTGTGCCCCAGGACGCCTCATTTTTTCTCTTCCCATGTCATTGCATTTTATGTTAACCGAAAATAGCGAGGAGTAGACAGTTACCAGATACGCTAGAAGAGAGACTTCTTTCAAAATACCTCTTACATAACCTTTTTGGTAACCTTCTGAAAAGTAAAGCAGGTACTCTATTTAACGGGTTTAATGTTTGCATGCATTTGTCAAGTTGTATGAGAATGACATGTTATTACATAGATCAGACGCACTATCATTAGATGTGCATGTACACATTTCAACAACATTATAGCGCTAAACATTTCTTTTCAAAATCTTAACAGATTTACACGACGCATATCAACATCAGATATTATTAAAATTCCTCATACATCAAATTTGAGTGTTAAAATAGAAATTTAACCAAATAAATTTCATAGGTTTTTCAAACAGTTTTTAGACTGATATGTAGTTTTGACAACTAAACTGCATTCCTCTATGAAAAATTTTGAGAAAGTTTTTAAGTACTTAGAAATTAGGATTCAAGCAGTTATGTTTTTATTGCGATGTATTTCAACGATGTGTAAATTTTATCTCAGTTCAAACAAAGCACGTGCCCAGATGCTAACTGTCAATATAACTGCAAAAGTACGGCTTGTTAACAAACTGTTACGCGGTCGTAAATTTTTTATGTCAGAATAAAAAGTCACTTAGTTAAATAATTATCATAAATGTTTCTTTAATTCGATTGATGAGATACGCTCGTTTCCATCGCTATTCGATTCAATTAAAGAAACATTAAGGATATAATATGATAAATTATTGCTCTGCTTAACGTCAAAGTTTTACGGAACTTACAATACTTATTTTGTTTAGATTTTAATGCTGATTTTAGTGACACCTACATGCATGGCATTATGACGAAAGGATTATCAATATCACGTGAAGAATGGAATTCTGATATTTTAAATTTTATCAATTTTTCTACATAGGAAAAAGTTGCAAAGTACCATTGTCGATCGGTGTCAGAAATCCCATGAGACTACAGTGCATACATTTTCCCTTTAGCGAATAAAAAGAATCACTATCTTATATGAAAATTTCACAAGATTGCGTCTTGAAGTAACATAATAAATTTGAATTTGGAAAATAATGTAAAAGATGGAATTGCAAATGACTGTAATTTTAGGAAATAACATAAAGTAACCAATGAGAAAAAAGAATTTTTTTGTTGCAACATTTATGATTGCTTGAATATCTTCAATGAAGCGCTATACCCCAAACATATAGCAGACTATGAGTATCCTATGTAAAAGACCTGAGCGGCAATCTTTGATTTTTGAATGTTAGAAATCGATGAAGTTCTTCGGTAGACAGGTTTTGCTATGTTCATTTTTTTTAGTTATTCTTAATGGTTATATATTTCAATAAAAATTTGAGCGTCGGCAAATGGGGATATTTAACTGAAGATCATAGAGTTTTTTTTGCATCGCATAAGTAAGAACTTGACAGTTTAAATTCACAAAGTACTGTTTCGATCTCATGAAAATTGGTGTGAAAAATGTAATAGAAAATAGAGACTGAAATAAAATATTTTCGATTTTCTTTGTAATCCTGGAATATCAATTTAAGAATTTCCTGGTATTTTGACCCGACAGCTGCAGAAAACAAATGATTTATGACAATTCTCAGAGGTTTTAATCAGCAGGGGAAATAATCTATTATACATTATAAAAAGGTGCCTAGGTGTATTGTTTGCATTCATACTGAACTTGTGTAACCTTACATTATTTTGCGAGAAGAAAAGACAACAAATAGTTAGTTTGTTTAAAGATATAATAAACATCCTATGTCGTAATTTTTTTTTACGACAACAGCAAATAACGTATCTCATCCAAATTATACAAAATGTTATTAATGGTTTTTTTTATGCTTTACGAAATTTCATGCATGAGGCTGTTGCCTTATTTTACTCTTCGGTATGAAATGCCTTTTTGAATTTTAGCTTAAACTGATATCCTATTTATAACAGCTGAAATGTTGCAATAGTGTAAATACTATTATGTTAAAAAGTCTATCAGTGACAAAATAGAATTTATTTCTAGATTATTATAGTATTAAACCTCGATCTTAGTATACAATAATGCATTATAAAAAAATTGTGTACCTCCTGATTTTTATATGCATGACCCTTAACCGAAATTGAGTCCATTAAAACGTATACTCTTACATTATTTCATTGGAACATGTATGTAAAGTATGCAAACAACAAGCATATACTCTGTTGAATTTGACACACGTTTTATCTTCAGGTGAAGGCTTTTAATTTGAACTGTATGTACATGGGTCTTTCGTTTTACTAAGTATATTGCGATCGAAAGTCGTCGATTTTTTTTAATAGCTTGAAGGTCTTATTCATCTAACACAATAAACTATGTAAACATGCTTTTTTTTCTTAAAACCTTGTGTTTTTAGGGTATGCATTTTTGTCTTGCTTCAAGGTCTGAAATGTTCGTTCACACTGCCCTTAACCTTATTTCAGGTATGACATTTAACATGTCTAGTTATTTGAATAGATTTATAATCTATAAAAGACAGAGGTAACTATTGATACAGAGACTGACCAGACGTCAATAAGACAGCAACCATGCAAGCTGACAGGAAATGTACTACAAAATGTAACGATTCAAGATTTGCTATAACAAACTTTCATTTATATGAACCATGCTGCTCGTGCCGCATTCTATGCCATATATAATATAATAATAATTAAGAGATGTTGTATGATTGACAATAAGACAACTCTCCACCAGAGGTCAAATGACATAGAAGTAACAACTATAGTTCAACCATATGACCTTCAACAATGACCAAAACCCATACCGCATAGTCACTATAACGCCCCCGAAATGAATTAATAAAAACGAGAAAATAACGAACTGAGTATGTACAAAATAATGAACGAAAAATAAATATGATAATCAGCAACAAACAACAACCACCGAATAACAGTCCTGGAACATGCACATACAGAATGTCGCGGGTTTAACTTGTTTGTTTGCGCTCATCTAATTTTGGAGAGTATTTTAACAGTTCAAAATCAGTTAAAAGGGACTTAACTCTTCAGATCGACACAAAGCAGAACAAACCATTTAACAAAAATACAGACCGGACGTGACAGGGTAGTTATACATCCCCAGGTCTGAGAGTACGCAAAATTACTAACAGTAAGATCAAAGCCAAGAACAACTAACTAAAACGCATGTACCTAAGACTAAATGATACATTTCACTTGTATAATTTGACATGTGCAACTGTTTATATCATTAGAAAACCCGATAATCTATACATATATAGTATAGTTACATGCTAGTTGTTATTTAGTAACTTTTGATAGTTAATAATGACAAAAAATTATCATTTTTCATTTATAGTTTAGGTAGAATTATATTTGAACATCAGCTTAATCCAATAACATGCACAAACATCACTGTATCAAAATATCTTTAAGATATAAATAGGAGAGACCGTTGCTCTTATCCACATTTCAAAGTCAGTATTATAGATTTTAAATTTTAAAATTAATTGGATTTGTTCTCAGTATTCTTATTATTTTTTGCATTTTTCAATTAGAAGAATGATACATTAATTCTTATGCATAACAATCAGCTATTTTTACAACAGGTCGTACTATCGTAATCTAACATAAACCTGCCGACGACTAATTTACTATGGAATCCAAATTTCAATTGTAAGGCGACATTATTTCTTATAAGCAGGTAAACTTCGCCTTCATTCTGACCGTAACTTATGATATTTCTAAACTGTTATACTTTTTATTGTAAGTAGTACTTCAATATAAAAAAAGAACATTTGATATTATTTCGAATGAGACAACTATCTTCCAGGGACCAAATGACGTAGACGTTAGTAAATATATGTATGTCCTTCGACAATGAGCAAACCCCATACCACATAATAAGTTTTTAAGGCCACGACATAAAAGATCGTAAAAACAATTCAAAACGAGAACACCAATACGTTCGCATCTTTTGTTAATCGACTGATAGAGATTGAAAGGGGGAGATCTTAAAATAGTTCCGACTCCACCTCATTGTCATGTGTCTCTCCAAAAGTCAAGAACCTCGCCAGATTGAAGTTATGGATTTATAATCACAAAACACCTAAAAACTATGTAATCGCAAAAGGGACTAAAAGTATTATCCAATCCACAAGAAATCAGATAGCGTAACAACCACACACACACACACACACACACATTGTAAACCAACCGAAACTATATATAGAGATCGATTTTGGCATGCTCTGTACCGTTCGAATGTTGACATGTTGTTAATTAAATAAGAGGGGGACAGGCAAGATGGGAATTAGACCCGGACATCAAGAATCAGTCAGTCACTGCTCGGATTTTAGGGGGAGAGGATAGGGGTAAACATATTTTAAGAAAAAACTCCCCATTTAAATTTGTTAACAAACTACAAGAAGACAAACCTCAAAACTGCATCTGTTACATTGATATAAAACTAACCATATTGAATTTCATTTTTTACGGGAAAAAAATAAGAAGCGAATTAATAATTTAAACCTCAACGAAAAGAAATCTTACTCACTGGTTCAGTGTCCACAAATCAACTACTATATCAAACATATTTTAAATTTTATTAAATCAAGTTAAAGTTAAGATCGCTAGAATGAAAAATGTGCATTTCAGCTGTTTTGAACTATGCAATATTTCATTATTATGAATAAAACCCGTGTTTGGTAATCCGAGTAACAATCTTTGATTTCTGACAAACGAGATCCGATCAATCACCGTGATTTGTACGAGACTTTCAAACTAAGGCACAATGGGAATAATCGATTTTGTAAATTAAATAATGGTGAAACTTTGTTTAAACTTGCTGTGTGAAGTCATTTGCATTTCTAAAATATGTGTTTTCTATGTCTGTCCAGCTGTACAAAGAGTAACTGTTAAGTATAACACAGATAGTTTAGTCCCTTTGCCTATACAGTTTCAACCATGCATAAGCCTAAATGAATAGTGCAATGTGATATTAAATAGTTTGAGTTGATACTGTTTTAAATATGTATCCATATAATTGCTTGGTTAATTTTTAGTTGCACGAGATTCGAAAACATGTTTTTATATAAATACTTCTATTACCCTTTTGCGTCTATTATTTATGTTCTATTTTTTTTTAAATTTATTTTTCTAAAAATCACAGTTATTAGCTTGCAGCAGGAACATGCTATATAGAGAATGAAAACGGTCTGTGTTGAAGTCCGACAAGTTGACCAAAGAGCAGAAAACAAACCAAGGCCATCAATTGGTCTTCAACGCAGCAAGAAAATTCCGCAACCGGAGGAAGGCTTCAACTGGTCGCTAAACAATGACGGCTTTTTCTGTGGTTCTTTTTATTTCCCCCTTTTTTAAAGGGTGGCATGACTACATATTGTGTTTGTTATTAAATTAATCTTTTATACGAATATTCAAGTAATAAAAATGCGTCATGTGACGTGCCATAAATGCATGTATCAAACATGTTTTTAAATATTTTCTTTAAGCCTTTCTCCGGGACTTCTTTGGATCATGTGGCATCCTGATGTCATAAACAGCAGATTTATAATCTAGTGCGTGTGATCTGCAATACTACATAAGACACATCAGCGACGCTTCGGAATCAAAAAATTTGGAACTTAAAATGAAAAAAAGTTGTTCAAACATACATTAAGTCATCTGTGTCTGGAGTAGAACACCCATGTGGTGTTCCGAATGCTTTTAACATTTGTAAAGCTCATGGACATTAAATTAAGAAATTGCCACATCAATGATATTACATATTAGTACATGAGTACTGAAAGCTGGGTATGTGGTGCAATCGGAGACTAAACGTTCTTGAGTCATGTAATCGAAACAATGCTTGCTTAAAGACAAAATAACTTTATTGGTTAACTGTTTTTATACCGACTCTTCAGGAATACAACAATCATTAAAAAACACCAGTTTCATACACCCATTTTGAGTTACAACTGAGAGAAAAGAATGGGTCTTTCAATCATTTGATGCCGCTTAAATCAGGTTTGGATATATCTATTTGTGGTTTTATTTTTCGCGAGTTTCGTAAAGACTTAACATAGTGTTTTATATATATTTTTTATAATCAGAAATCACTTAGCAAAAATAAATGTTTTTTTTATAATATTTTCTACTTTTGTCTGCCGCGTACTTATAACGCACAAAGAATTTTCAAGCAAAATCTTCATTAAAAGTTCAATGGATTCATATTCCGAAAATATGTCGTTACTGACCGCAAAACGGTCGGGTATAACATTCTACTTGAACGATGATCGGGCGCCTGTAGCCGCATTGTAGCCTCTTTGATATTTGCCGCATTACGTCAAAATTGTTAGATTTAAAAGTCGTTAGAATAGCTAAAAGATCCGGTAATGACTTTTCATTGCCGAACAATGAGTGACTTTCAACGGAAATAAAAGCGTACTTGTAACGTTCCATTCATCCTATGATGGATGGTTGGTCGTAAGATATTGTATTGTGATATGTCCAATAACGGAAAAGGTGTTTTCTGTCACAGAACATATTACAAACCAGCAATTAAAGTCGTCTATGATGAATTTTGTTTAACATGACAGTATTCTTATCGAAAGCTGTTGCGTGTCATGTTAACAAATTCGATATCTTTTTCAATAAAATTGTTATCAGCTTATTTTTTGTCGTAAGATGCATGTCTTACAATAGTTTTATGAACGTATACTGTCATTAAATGTTTGTGAATCTTCAAACCACCATAAGAAAAATGTCTCAGTCTTCGTTTATCCAAATAATCTGTTTATTCATTTGAAAATTAAGATGGTTAAAGTATAATTCGTGGAAGCATTCATAAATCATTTGAAGATATTAAAAATGGTAAGGTAAAAGACCGAATTGTTTCAATGGTATAACGTGTAACTTTCATGCTCAGTAGCTCGGTACTTCGGTACTGACATGATTTATAACATGTCTTTATCAAATTGTCTGTCTAGAGATGTAGAAATTAATAAGAAACTAATGTTTCAACTGCCTCAGGGAAATCTTAAATGAATTTGTCTATATTTTTTGGTCCATTTTAGTCCAATAGCCATTCAACTGTTTCTGTTCTTGTATATTATTGGCTTACAAATATTCAACTGTTAGGGTTGCAGAATAATGCAATTCCAGAAAGGCGCACCAGACTAATGACATGTTAAAGTGTTGTTTTTAAATTTCAAGTATTTCAATGTTAATACCAAGCCCCTTCTCTTATCTTGAATATATCTATGCGTGAATAAACTCATCATATATATAAGGCTTCAAATTGTGACGCCCGTTTCATTTAAAAATAAATACTCGTCAGTGACGCTCGAACCAAAAATGTTCAAAGGTCAAATAAAGTACGAAGTTGCAAAGCATTGAGACACAAAATTCCGAAAGGTTTGACAAAAACAGCTAAAGTAATTAGTGTAAAAGGGGGTTACAGGTTACCAGGTGAAAGGTAGTCAGTGATAGAGCAAACTAAAACACAAGATAACCACAATGAGCAATAAAGCTTCCAACAAGGGACAATCTTCCATACGGAATTAAAAAAAAACACAAAACCTGGAGGGAGAATTGTCAAGGGGACAATAAAAACCGCTTAAGTCGAAGAAAACCAAACAATATAATGGCCAAAGAGAAAACAAACACAAAAAGACAAGCAAGAGTTCACAAAGCACTACGCTGAAAACTGAGGATTGAGCGGTACAAGACAAAGTAAGATCCGAGGAGGAACACATGTGCTCCGGAGGGGTAAGAAGTTCCTAACCACCAATAAAACCCGTCATGGTGTTTATGGCAAGCACGAATTCAATAATAATTTGAATTCGGTTATATCCTGTCAGAACTGAAGCACATAAGAGCATTCCCGATGAAAGCGTTTCGAACGCAGGGAATTATATAAAGATAAATTTTCATTTGACATATTTAAATTAAAAAAATCGACTTTCGTAAATCTTAGTAAAACTCTTCTACATCTCTTTTTCAAGATTTTTTTTGGGTCGTTTATAACGGAAAAATGTATGTTTGTAAGGACATTATATACATTTTTGTTGTACTTAGTTGTCTCATTTGCACTCATACTACATCTTCTTATATCTATTAGATAACATGTTGACTGCATACGTATAAGAAATCTTTTACAGCAACCAGCTGTTGTTGCAAAAATAAGCCGTGTATACGGCTGTTCAAATCCTCTACCTACTAAATACAAATATATGTCACAGATCTCGACACCTTTCAGTAATATATCTAGTATACATAAAACAAAATATAATATATATATGCCATTTGGTTCTCGGTATTTCTGTAAAGTGAATAAAACTACAATTTGATGTTTTGTAATTTGATAATCAAATAAATACTACTGAAATGAATTGTTGTTCAATTTTGCGTGACACAAATAATTGTCGCCAACACTTATTGAAATAAAAATAAAACCTCAAAAGGTGTAAAGTTCTTTTTTCTAATTCAACATTATACAAAAATACAGAGACGTCTTTGACAAAAGCTGACTGGGGGAAATCTACATCTATCATATGTTCATGACAATTACGGAAAATGTTAGTTTCATATCAAATTTCTGTTATCGTTTACGCCACGTAAAACGCTTGTGGTTTAAAAAGCTTCTTAAGACTAAAATAGATCATTTATGTCAAAAAGTCAAGAATAATTTACACGGTTAAAGTAACTGTATCCATCAGAAATGGTGAAAACTACGAGCAATCACGAGAAAAAACGATATCCCGTGAGACTTTGTAACAAACACGAGTCGGGATCATTAATGACTAAACATTTCTCAAAACTTCAAATGTGTAAGATTTGAAACCTAATTAAACACTATAAGACAATGCGAACTAAATTAGCAGGCATGACAGAAAGTATAAATTGTGAATTAAAAAGCTATTATCCTTTTTACATGGATATGTACATATCTATATCTTTGTATCACAATCGGGGCCTTCACATCATACGCAGCGAACGTTATTCGTTAGTATATATGTAACGTTACCAGAGGAAAAACAAAGAGAATCAATGGTAAATAAAGGCAACAGTAGTATACATCTGGTCAAAACTCATATTTCGATCTACATGGTTACAAACTAAAACCGAGGGAAACACATCAATTATAAGAGGAAAACAACGAAACAACAGAACATTGAAGTGCAACAAAAAACAAACGACAATACAAAATACATAGAAACGAACTATAAGAACAGCTGTCATCTTGACTCATCATGGCACAGGACATTGTAAGAAAACATGGTGGGTTGAACCTGGTGTTGTGCTAGCCAAACCTCGATTTATGGCAATGTTAAATATACCGCTAAAATGACAACATTATATGACGGAAACACAGTACCAATAAATGCAAGAACACACAAGACAGAAATATACACAAATGAATATATAAAATTAATATAAAAGTACATTATTTAGACATGTTAACCACAGTAAACTACCATCGTTGTCGACCAAGGAATATAATTTAAAAAATTGTCTTTCTTGGTGAATAACAAACACACTCAGACAGACGGACTACAAATAAGCACTGAGAATGTCTCCCTCTCTGCATATTAATTTTTTTTTTATTAACACTTATAGGTTCACAATGACGAATATCTCTCCAATATCTCTCATATTCTCATTGTCCAGTAGCAGTTGAATTATAACTGCCGGTCGACCCTATGTCCAGAACCTACCAATTGCATTAATTAATGTTTTGTTCTCGTCCTGAATATGCATACAATATTTGCCACTGGACTTAAAGCAAATAAATCAATCAGCCCAATGAACAACACGTTGAGTGCCACAAACGGGTCAGGATCTGCTTACCCTTCCGGGGCACACGAGATGACGCCCGGTCTTTGTTTGGACGACGTGTTGCCCAATCTTTGGTTTTCTTTTTTTTATTTCGTTTACTGTTATTTGTGTTTTGGTCGTTTGCATTTTCGCCATAGTATTGTAATTTAATTTCGATTTATGATTTTGAATATCTCTTAGTATATAGCAACCCTCTCTTATGTAATTCTAAACATTGATGTACTTAAGTAAAATAACATATGGATTGAAGTATTTGTTATAAAGTAAAACAAATGAAAAAATGGAATGTTTGAATACTGATACAAAATCAAAGATCATTAGATTTTATAACATTCCAGCGAATCTTTTGACTTTTAAGATACAACAAGAACGCGGGTATGTTAAGGCATTTTTTTCAGGGGCAAATAACTCTTGTGATGCTCATGAATATTAATGAGTAACGTTGCGTCTCCATAGTGACGACGCTGTCCGCTTCATTTCTCTGGTCGTCAATCGCTCTTGTATTTTGATCTTTTTATTGATAAACTATGCAGAACTAGATAAATAATGATAATTTCTTGGAAATAAAAATAAAATGTCACATTATTTTACAAGCCATAACTTGTATTGTTTGAAAATCCTACTTGTCGATCTCGCAACGGAGGCGTGGCTTGTTTTCCTTATTTGGAAAACCGATTCAACAGGAAGCTTGAAACCCACATGTTTTGAACGGACGGAATGTTTTTGCACAGGAGGTTGAAATCCTATCAATGAGGGTCTATAAATATGTCAACTCGACTATCACAGTAGAGCTTCTCTCGTAGAGAGCGAGAGAAGCTCTACTGTGATAGTCGAGTTGACATATTTATAGACCCTCATTGATAGGATTTCAACCTCCTGTGGTTTTTGTTGCAAGAGGCGAATAATGGCCTATGTACCCACGGATTTCAGCTTACAAGCCGAATTGTACACCATAACTTGACTATGAGTAAGTATTCTGTCGTCTTTTTGCTGTTTTCTGTAGCCGACTATCTTCATTTTGACAAAAATCTACCCTTGAAGTTGAAATTCTCCCCCTTTTTTTCATCTGTTTTAGAAATTATCCCTGAACGAAGGAATTGCATAAGTATACTATGCCTGACTGTATTAATAGCAAGTCCTTTCATGGTCCACAGTGTTTATGTGCAGTTTATGTGAAGTTTTAGAATACCCATGAGCTGTCCAGGAAGTTTGTTATGCTATAGTTTCACTTGTTGATGTAAAAAAAAACTTAAGGTCTAGTCTATTCCATGGTTGGCCAGCTGACAGTCAATCTGTTTGAATTCATGAATCATGGATATAATTTTTTTTGAGAGCGAGTGATATAAAAACATGAGATTGGCAATTATAATAACAAGTTGCTGGTTTAAAAATTTTGAATCTGTAGAAGAAGACACTAGACTAAATTTTTCAACAAAGACCCCACCTCAATATTATCAATAGGAACTGTAGTGAGCACCTTTATTATCACAGAGTTTAAAACTTTGCAGACAGTGTGTAGGCAAGACACTGCCAGATGTTCTAAAGTTAGCTATGTCATGTATGTACATGTACAAACTACATTTTCCTCAATTTCAAAGCTGCATCATGAATGCAAGGTCAGTTTTTTTACGTTCTAAAACAACAAAAAATCTAGATTTTTATTCACATAAAGACTCGAAAGACATAAGAGTAACTGTCTGCTGATTGATGTTTTATTTTTAGGCTGCCGCAGGCCAGATTCTTATTTTCTAAAGAAAATTTTGCATAGTACGTACATGTATACTAATTCGTTTGTAGTGTACAAGCAAAGGTAGTACTTACTGAAAAGAAATTCTGACAGACACAAAAGAAGTTTTTAAAAACCTGGGCTATTTGTCCTGTACCCAAGTGTAAATCTTATATATACAATATACATGATATATACCCTTATTTTATTCTGTATGCTTCATGTTTAAGTTCTTTAATATGTATATGAATAAAAGGAGATGTACATTTGTAGGGCATACCCGTAGCCAGGGGGGTTCGGACGAACCCCCCCCCCCCCCCCCCCCCCCCCCTTGAAAACAAATAAGCACTGTTAAAGTCAATGTTCTGTTCGAATTGTGACTGTTAAAGTCGAGTTTGGAAATTCCTGGTTATGGGCCTGTAGGGTGTACATTGTACATTTTGTGTGTACATAATTATATATCATGAAACAGCTACACAAGTTCTCTCTGTTCAACATTTTGTACTACCAGAATAAGGTTCATTCTGTTGCTATACTAGTTACAGTCTTGTAAGTAAAATTGAGAATGGAAATGGGGAATGTGCCAAAGAGACAACAACCCGACCATAGAAAAAAACAACAGCAGAAGGTCACCAACAGGTCTTCAATGTAGCGAGAAATTCCCGCACCCGGAGGCGTCCTTCAACTGGCCCCTAAACAAATATATACTAGTTCAGTGATAATGAACGCCAGACTAATTTCCAAATTGTACACAAGAAACTAAAATTAAAATAATACAAGACTAACAAAGGCCAGAGGCTCCTAACTTGGGACAGGCGCAAAAATGCGGCGGGGTTAAACATGTTTGTGAGATCTCAACCCTCCCCCTATACCTCTAGCCAATGTAGAAAAGTAAACGTGTATAAAGGCCACACCTATTTAATTCCTTGTTTGACCAACCCGCCCGCACTTATTTTTTTCAAAACAGGATTTTTTTTTATATTTTCCCCTGTCCCGCATCTGGAAATGTAATCATGTCCATTTCCCGCATCATTTTTTGTAAATATTATAAAAAGATATTAACACTTGTTTTCAAATCACTGTCTTACAGTGTACCTGTATTTATTGTTTAAAACCTATAAGCACCCGACCACACCAGGGCTTCCAAAAAACATTTGAGCCAGCCGGACATTTTATACCTCATCCCGATTTTTTGGTCACCACACTGTATAAATATCTTGTGTATTTTTTTTTTTATTAATAATTAAACCTATATACATTGTATCCCAAGTGGGAGTACTCCGATATAAATATATAACAGGAAAAAATGCCTGTACATTGGTTTCCTTCCCCTTACTTACAAAATATGTTCATTGTCAGAACTTCTAAAGAACAGTTGGCTTCAATTGCAAATATATTGCAAATATATTGTATGCCGGCAGAACAAAACAACCCATACTCGCTGCATGTTTATGTACCTGTCAGGATTGATTTGGGGGCCTGTCGTTCAGTAGTTTGTTGATGTGGTTCATAGCCTGTTATTTCTCAGTTTGTATATATATTAGATAGTTGGTTTTCCTGTTTGAATTGTGTACTCTAGTTATGTTGGGGTCCCTTATGCCCTTATAGCTTGCTGTTTAGTTTGGGTCATAGCCCTATCCGGTGTAAAAGGCCGATAAATGACTTGAATTTGTTATCAGGTTTGGAAGAACCCTCCTTCAAGTAAGGGGTTATTTTACTGTTATAGAAAAGAAAAATAGAATAAACCAAGGATTTGTATAGTGCTACTATACAAATCCTTGGAAAAGCTTAGAATTTTTTACTTAAAACGAGGAAAACTACATCATATTTGAAACAACTTTTCTAAAAGAGGGGTCCGCACTTTCTGAATAATATAAAAGTAAATGATATGTGTGGTTGATTAAATTCCAGAAATATTACAAAATTTGTAGACATGTTTTGACCATTTAATACCAGATAGCTATATAGTTCTTTCAGAAAATATGGGGCGTTTTGTACTAAAAAGTGTTTTTTTTTACAAAATATATATTATAACTTATGTGACCCCTCATAAAAGGGATATTCTATAACATTGTGGGGTGGTTCCCAACCTGATTATGACTTGGATGGAGATTTGTCTCTTTGGCACACATACATATACCACATCTAATTATTCAATTATTTAATGGTGTACAGGGAAAAACACTTCATACATTAAAGAACTGTCAGGGTACAAACTTGTGATAAATCAAGCTTTAATATCATGAATATTGTCAAAATCTAATATTTTATGTTTACAAAAAAACATTATAATTGTTCGCCTTTATTTTTCATGCTTCACCTAAAAAATTGCAAATTGAATATTTTTTAATTAAAATTTTCAAATCGCTCGCTCGCCCCAATTTTTGGAGTCCAAAAATCCGTAAAACAAGAAACTAAATCATGAATTGGTGTGGCCCAAAAAGGAAAATTAATATTATAATTATTCTGGGCCCAACTTTTCTGGAGGAAATTTATTTGTTGGCCCTTCTTAGGTAGTCAGTGCAGTGGGCACCAACTTATAAAAATAAATTTCAATAATTATTGTTGAGATTTTTTTCATAAAATATTTATTGAACATTTTTACTGATATTGAACTGAAAATATTTCAGTTCTATTTACCGTTATTGTTTTGATAATCATTTCAATGCAACTAATGTGTGAGCAGAGTGTGTATATTGTTTTGTAAAGGTCACTGTATATTTCTCGGCTTGAGGTCAATTCGTTTACCTTGTAGCTATTTAATTTAGCCGCAGGTGTGAGTTCAAGCGTACACAGGTATGAATGTTGTTTACTTTTAAACTGTTTTATGTTAATCTTAACATTTGTATACTTTTAATTTGTTTTATGTTGTATATGTATATATATATATATATATATGTAAATGTATATACCTTTTTTTTTTATAGTCTCTCATAACTCTTTTTAGAGTGGCTCTTGTTTTATATTGTAATATGTAAACTGTAATATTCTGTAAATGTTTTAGAAGAGGTGAGACTCAAATAAAATATTGTCTTGTCTTGTCTTGTCTTGTCTTGTTATTTGGAAAGGATAAACAGAAAGGATTAGAAAGAGAATGCTGTATTCAATACACTAAGATTTAATACACGATGAGAATAAAGATACAATAATTAAATTGTGTAAATTAATTGAAAATAAAATTCAGATTCATAATTCCGAAAGTGTATAAAAATAAAAGGAAACAATTTTGGATTACTTTCTTAGCGACAATTGGCATAAAGATTCAAATATGAAGTAAAAAATAGTAGTTTTAATCTTTAATAAAAACTAAATGCAATATTTCCCAATTTGATATACCATTGCACATCTGTTTGATATCATTGACTTTACCGGAATTTCTTATCTGGCTGTGTTTAATGCTCATAAAACTATCGCAATTTTAAAGTTTTTAATTGAAAGAAAAATACAACATACAACATGCATGATTTTTTTTTAGTTTCTTTTTAACATTTCATTCCTACATAATTAAATTCATTTGACAATCATTTACACGAACTTTTTGTGAAAAGAATACCACTGATGATCTAAGCTAAGGCATTATTTTTTTTGAGGATTTTTGTACATTTTTTTTTTTAAAATTCTATGATAATATTTGTGCAATGTTGAACATGATAGCCGTCATTAATCCAAATAAGTAATACAGTAGTTGTAATAAAATTTATATTTTAGTCATGCATAACTGATATTGACGAATTTAGAATAGTTCGTCAATACATCGTTGTTCTTGAAACAATCATTATTAGTATACATGTAAGTTTCCTGACGTATAAGCGCCATTCAGGATGAGCTCTAGAGAAAGCAGACTAGTAGCGTTTCGTTAGTTTGTTTGTTGGGAAAGGAGAGGAAATGCAACCACTTGTACAGATAAACGACAGAATTACCATACAAGCATTTATAGTCAACACAACCAGAAAGAGTTCCCATCGTTGGACGGGGAATATGAAGGCTTCCAAGAATGAACAAGTGACATGTCTAACTCTGAACAGTTAGAAAACGGACTATCGACATCGGCCGCTTGTTCTTGATATTTGAAACTGCATGCATATATACGTATACGTTTATGATAGTGATGAGTTCTTGCGTCTGACAAAACTAAATTCCTTCATGGTTATATCTTGCCATACGTTTATATTGGTTTGTAAGGTGATTACTCAAAATCGTTATTTGAAGATGTTTATTCATTTCAATACAGAAATTTCGTCTATATATTAATTTTCACAAGTGTATACCATGGAGAAGCTCTGAAGGTACATTACTGTCATTACTCCCATTTTGTTTGGGTGTGAACTATCGATGTTTACAGCAATATCAAAGAATAAGATGATGATGGTAGAAAGAACTATGGGCGTCATGTGGCAAATATTACATGCATATCGGACCATGAGTTAATTGTCAATCTGTATGAAAAGATTTCCAATACAACCATATTATTGAGAAGGAATGTTTAAATGCTATACTCTCGTACTAGTATTACAGGGTTCTTGTGGCGTCCACCTTAGACACACATCTTTTTAACGAGGTTTAAAAAAAAAGACAGAACCAATTTAATGTCATATTTCCCTTGAATACCAAGAAAGAAAATAAATCCCGAAATTAATTTGAAACTTTGATACTCAATAGTTTCCCAGCAAAATATTCACATCCCTTGGGGATAACTAGTGTTCGTCCAGTGGCATATATAACAATTTTGATGACGAATTCCTTCCTTTGTTCGAGAACAATCTTATTGAAATATAAATCTGTGATTTTACTATGTCCACACCTTCGATGAACCAAAGCAAATTATACATCGACCTGTATTTAAATCAAATTGTTTCTCTTCTTCTTCTTCTTCTTCTGGTATACAATAGTCTATATCGACATTCGATGATTACATACTGTTGGCATACGTGGACTAGTCTATTTACAAAACTTTTACCCCAATTTATTCAAAATATATGTTTTTTTCTTATGTTCAATGTATACATGTATATATTTTAAATTGCGCTATAGTTCCGTAACTTTCTACCCAGTCGTATAAACGAATCGTCGACAAGTGCGTACATTTTTTAAATCAATATTTCTGGTATGTTCCAATCTGTCCTTCACTATTGACAATGAGTATATATTACATTTTCCCAAATTCACCCTTGGAAAAAATATTTAAATAGATTTTAATTTCATCAAATCTTATTTTTTGGGTATTATTTATATTTTTATGAATAATATTCTTTACACCAGAAATGTTATTTATAAACAAGCGTATGAGTTTAGTAATGACAAGTAAGACAGAAGTGTATATTATACATCTGATAGTTCAAAATGGAAAGTTATAAGTTATCCGCCGTGTACACTGATCAATACCTGCAGAGGTGAAACAATGCATGAACTTACAAGCCCGACAGGAAATCGCTTGAATACCTGGACGTGTCACCTCACACCCCTCACAATACCGTTGGAAGTAATACCTTTAGCCATGCTGGTGATCAGATGAGGGAAGATCAGAATTTATTTGAAAAAAGTTTATTACTTTAAAGAATTATGAACAAATTAGATTTTCGAAAACAATTTTCACGGAACACTTATTTATGATTTCAACTTTGACTTTTTACCTAATTCCAATATCAACAGTTTAAAAACAACAGACCATGGTAAGTAAAAAAAATAAGAATATTTTCCGTATCAAGTTAGTTAGTCGGATAAAACAACCGTACGATTGACAAGATATCGACACGCAATTACGACTACATCGGTTACTGTAGTTTTGTTCCTTTGTGGTTTATAGACATATCGTTGTTATTAATCGGGAAAGAAGACAAAATGGCCGAACGCAGAGAATTGATACTCTAAATTTAAAATCGATGGTGATCGCTTATTTACCGGAATAAAACTTTAATAACTATGAATTTGAGCATTTTTATACTGAATGAACATAATATCAATTTTTGATTTTTTTGCGAAGTTTCCCTTTAAAATAATTGTCCTGTCTCCAAGTACCTATGGATTTTGATACCTTTTCTGAAATTTTCCAGACATGAAATCTTTTACAAAAATTCTCCCTACAACTGTTTACATACTTTCAACCAAGCTCTAAATGCCCGCGATTTCGCGTGTTCTAGTATTTGTTTATTAGACGAACGTCTCATGAAAATTTCGTGTAAGAGGATCTGTTGCTGTACTTCTGTTAAAAAAAATGGTGTCATATGTTTGAACCAACAAATATAGAAATTTTTGGCAGATAATGTTTTAAGAATATGTATTTCCATTCGAAATTTCCTTTCCTTGATTCCTGTTGGCTGTAAGAACATAAATAACTGCGCATTTTTTTTCCGATTTTTGGCGGGTTTCATGTCGCTCAGTGGGTTTTGTTCTGTTTACTGTTGTTTTTCTTCTATATAGTAGTCGTTTTTCGTTTTTTTTTATCATGGCGTTGTCAGTTTATTTTCGAATTATGAGTTGAATAATGCCTTTGCTAACTCTCGCAGCTCTTTTGAATGTCATATGGATAAATAGACCTTTTCAACAAGTGTCTACACCTACAGTTGAGAACGACTACGACAGGTAAGATGTACGGGGTCGTCTCAAAAGTAAAAATTGAAAATAACAGTACTGATTTCTATACTGATTTTTTTTTGCTTGAAGTTTATTTTATTGGCAGTAATTCAACTTTCCTAAAGATTCTCAATGACAGGAACACGTTTTTACCCCTCCCATAGTATTGCACATGTACCTCAGGTTAGGTGAAAATCAGTTGAAAACACTAACTTGGTCGTGTTTACAAGTGTATAACGGACGAACAGACAGTCCAGTAATTATCTTTCATAAATTTCAAAAATTTCATAAGGGAGCAACTATTTAACTTTAAAAAAATAGGGGAAATGGGGAGGTCTCGGTCAGATTTCTCTTCTTTCGAAATTCTTTTAGTTTTTCAACGCATTCTATATCAACTTATTTTTTCAAAATTCAATACCATAAGGTATTGGATAAATCTGCATTCAGAAATACTTTTTTTTGTCACCTACCTGACCAGATTTTTTTCCTTATTAAATTGGGGATTAGAATTTAAAAAAAAATGGAAAAAAAATGTGACCCCCACCCCCCTGAAGTTATAGATCTATTGTCGTTCCCTAATAATTTTACAGAAACAAATTTATCGTTATTGTCTTGCGGCACAGTCTTTAGCAGACTCGCATAATCCTAAACTAAAACGAATGCGGAATGATTGCAGAGATTTTTTAATCAATTTAACGTGAAATGTCGTGTTAATACATGTAATAAGAATGCTATCTGATAGAGAAATATTATTTAATTTGTGTTTGATATATCTTCTGTAGCTATATAGTCAATACAGTATATAACCGCCAAATCGAATATGACTTGTATACGTTATGATAATCATGATGTTTTTTTTTAATTTTGAGACGACCCCTCCATTGTACCTGTAAACTGTAGGTGTCATTAGTCGGTGTCGAGAGATGTTGAAAAGGTCTAATACCAATTCACACGAAAGTAATCTAATTTGCCTATCATTTGTAAGTAACCATTCAATCGAATTCATCAAGAAAGTATATCGATTAAAACTCCAGTCTAGTGGCAACATCGTTCGACGAGTACGTTTGGTATAATCTTTTTTAACTACAGTAGTAGGAAAATCTGAACCCGCCTGAAGAAACACTATTGTCGAAAAAAGATAAGAAAACACAGTGACTCTATTTTTTTCAAATATGTGAAATAGAACTTGTCATATCAATCCAACTATTTAAGAAGATTATGCATGCAGGTTATAAGCATGATAACAGAAAAGTCTATCATAAGTCGCCATCTAAACATTCACGTTGATACTTCAAAAGGATTTAATCTAGAAACTGACATGGATATAAATATGTAAATAACTGTGCGTTCTTTGCTTACTTTTATTTAAAGACGTCATTTTGATATTTTTAATATATATATCTATCTTTCTGAAGACAAACACGTGTCATTTGTCGCCAGATTAAGGGAGAACTTCGAATCTATTTTAGAATCATTTTCATAACAGCGCGAACAATTGCAATACTTTTTTTTTAAGTTTAGAAAGTTGTCGACCCAACTGTTTAAATGTCTATATAACACGTACGATATGACACACAAGAGGTTGTAACAAGTGAACGTTTGAACTAATCTGACCTAGTCAATAGATAACCTGAGCGCGCCAAAGAAATGGTCTTGTCCACGCTGTTATGAAAACGATTCTCTGTATAATAAATTATAATAATTAATAACTCCAACATAATCTTAAGATATCGTATCATCCTTAACTGTAGATCATCACCAAAGTCTTGCAACTCCTTCTTATGTCTTAGTCGCATAATAACAATGTCATATGTGTTGTTTACTTATGTCTTGTAACAATATATGTTTGCACTGCAATCTCTACACCAAAAAGATCAATAAAAATGTAAGAAAAATATGTTTCAAATATAATGCTTCGTTTATTTATTTGACTATATTCAAAAAGGAAAGTCCCTAATCAAATGGCAAAAATAAAAGATCAAACACATCAAACGAAAGGATAACAACTGGCATATTCCTGACTTGGTATAGGCATTTTCTAGTGTAGAAAATGATGGATTCAACCTGGTTTTATAGCTAGCTAAACCTATCACTTGTATGGCTGTCGCATCATATTAAATTGTATTGACAACGATAAGTGAACAAAAATAAACAGACATAACAGGTAAAAATGTCAAACAGAGGAGTACAGCCGTCAACATTGTGTTACAATCTTGATCACTATAAAAACAAACAACTATGTAACAAAGAAGCACTACAGAGAACATAAGCAAAAATGAAAAACAAGAATACAAAAATTAACAATAGCGCAATAACAAAATGACGGGATGTATAAGAACAGAGCCACGTCATATGTATCAAAGAAACATAAAATAGCATATAGGCAAAGCAAATTAGCAAAAATGAAAGACAAGAATACAAAAAAAACAGGTTTTATACAACGAGAAATCATGTGATGATTATTAATATGTTTATTTTAGCTTAATTAGAAAAATCGTATTAATCTGATTTACCATAATTTGCAAGCAAAATTATTGTAAATCAGTAGCAAAGCTAGAACAATAGACCAATAAAAGTCATTATTGAAAAGTCTTTTTGGGGTTTCTGCGTCCTCTGTAGACCGACCACATAAATCATAACAAGAGATGTCCCGGAACAATATAGTTTTTTCTTCTCAGAGTAGTAAATTATAGCATATCCGCAGGTTTAGTATAATTGTATTTTTCCTCCATGTTTCCTGATCTTTGAAGTTTCGTTTGGTGCTGTTGATGATTTCTCCGAGAAGAATTTAACCATGGTCCATTAGTACCTAAATATTCAAAGTCAAACCGGTATAAGGTATGTGTTTTACTCATTGTTGAAGGTAGGACCGGTGGCCTATAGTTGTTTATTTCAAATTCATTTGAAAACTGCATGGTTGATAGTTCAAATAAAATAATCATAATTTTATTTTTTTATTTTCATAAACGTGAAATTCAATCATAAAACTTTAAACACATTTTTAGACCAACTGTTTTACATTGACTCTTGACTAGTTACACAAGATTGAATAGAAAGATGTGTTTGATCATGGTTCAAGGGGCAAATGTCAAACATATATGTAAGACAATTGTAAGAAATATGTTTTGGGTAACAAATATTAGGAGATGCGGTATGATAGCCTAAACTGACAATGAAATTATTTAAAAAGTAAAATCACAAAAATACTGTTACGATATATAAGCTTCGAAAACAAAAAATGGCCAGAACCGAACAATATGAATTCAAAGATATTGACCAGTGGTTATAAATAACCGGGAACTGACAGTCGTGTCTGGATGTGGACGAAACGCATTCATTTTTGCTTTTTATTTAATTGCATCATTTTTCATCAGCGACGCAAGCCATTAATATGTTTCTATGAATAATACTGCAAAAAATAAATCAAACTTTGCCGTAAGGCTATCAACGCTGGAAAGTGAATTGTTAGTTCTAACAATTGCGGGAAAAACAAGCTGGAATCGAAAAATTATGTATGTGATACTTGGTGGTCTCATCATGAAAAATTGGACCAGTCTGTTATAACAACATAAAATTAATTTCAAGATTATTAATTTTTTAAGGCCATATGTATTATTCATGCAAAATGTGTTTGTATTTTATGTACAATTAATATTAAGATTATAATTTTTTTAAAGCCATGTGTATTATTCATGCAAAATGTGATTGTACCCCATATTTATACTTTTACGGAACATTAATAACTTAACAATGCAATGTTGATTAAGATTTAAAATTCAATGTATACTTTCCTTTTTTATAATTTGCCCAAAAAAACAAAAGAAAAATCATTGCAATTTGCCACTATCTGATATCATATAGGTATAATTCACTTACAATGAGTTCGAAGATACAGACGGTGTTGCATTAGTGGCAAAAAAATGGTTTTTCTGAATCCGCCTTACCAGGAACGTTCAAAGGCGAGTTTTTTAAAATAAAGACTGTATAAGAACCGAGCTATATGACAAAAAAAGAACCTTAAATGATAGTTTTCAACACTATCCTATTGATTATTTTTATGATACATGTTATTCTGATATTTTGAACAGGTGGTTTCCGCGACATGCTTTTAATTCAAGTGCCAAGACACTTTTTCACAGTTAAATGGGGTTGTTAAGTTTGATATATGCCTTTTTTGTGCTTCTTTGTTATTAAATATTTTTTTTTTATTGTTATTGGGATACTTGTGGTACTTATACGTCCTGTCATTATCGTTTATGATATTCTCGTATTCTTGTCTTTCATTTTTGCTAATTTGCTATGTCTATATGCCTTTACGTGTTACTCCAAAAACTTGTTTGTTGCTTGTCTTTCATTTTTGCTATGTGCTTTGTCTATATGATTTTTATGTTTCTTTGTTAAATATATGACGTGGCTTAGTACTTTTGCATCCCATCATTGTGTTATTGGACTATGGTACATTTGTGTATTCTTGTCTTTAATTTTTTCTAATATGCTTGGTCTATGTGCCTATATATTTTGTGCTTTTTTTGTAACATATTTGTATGGTTTTTTTTTAGTGATTAAGATTACACACAATGTTGACTGCTGTATTTTTTGACATTTTTACCTAGTATGTATGTTTGTTTTGTTCACGCATCGTTGTCAAAATATTAGTATATACAATTGCACTATTCGTGCAAGTGTGTACACATGAAATAAAAACGAACATTTATCTTGAACACTGCTTGGTAACCTTTGATGGCGTAAATTTCAATATGACATATAAAAAATATTTTTACATCTGGTTCAATAGTAACGAGAAAGAATAGTATTGAGAAAGGGAATTTTCATAATTTTAAATTGAGAACATTCACACTTAAAACCGAACTTCTATCAAACATAATTTACATTTGTTTCTTTTAAACACAAATTGAATAGTTTTAGTCACTTTAGCTGTACTTAATTGTTGTTTTTGGTTTACAACATTAAAAAAGAAGACGAGTTGGACCATGCTTTTAAAGAATTTTTGGTATAACTAAACGAATTAAAGGAGATTAGGGTAAATACGTCAACATGCAAGACATCAACCTTAAGACATAAAAATAAAAGACACGAAGAAGGCAACATGCGGTCTATAAAAGATAAAGTATTACATTTTCTAAAATAGTACATAAATTACAATTATATGTTATGTAAATAGTTCAAAGTATATTTTTTTTTCTCTTTAAGGCAGCAACCATTTGATTTTCTGGGGGGGGGGGGGGGGGGGGGGGGGGGGGGGGCTATGGTTTTTTTTTGGAAAAAAAAGTTTGTTTCCAGGTTTTGGTGAAAAAAATAATTTGTTTTGGACCCTGAGAGAAAAAAAATGTTTGTTTCACCCTCAGCTGCCACTATATGTAATGCTAAAATTGAAAGAAAAAAAATGTTTTCGGTTTGTCGCTAAAAAAAATAGATTGTTCTTCGCCGAAGGCGAAAAAAAAAGTTTGCACAGAAAAAAAAAACCATAGCCCCCCCCCCCCCAGAAAATCAAATGGTTGCTGCCTAAGACGTCGGTTTAAGCTTGAACACGATGCCATATATAGATAATTTAAAATCATTAAGACTGTTCATTGTATTTTGTACTAGACAAACACACGATGATATACATTTATATGAATCAATTATTTGACATATATAGTTTTCCAATTGGGTATTAAGATACTCTGGTGCAACAGTTTAAGACGAATCTTTTCAGGCAAATTCATTAATAGCAGTAACTATAAGTCTGTCATGGCTGCTATATAAAAAAAGAACACGTGGACCATTGCCAACTCTCCACAAAAGACCAAATGACAGAGAAATTAACAGCTATAGGTCACCGTAAGGCGTTCAACAATGTAAAAAGTCCATAACGTATAATCATTTTTGTTTTTAAAAGAGTGGCGAAAGATACCAAAGGAATATCCAAACTCGTCAAACTGGCAATGCCATGGCATATAAAAAAACAACGACCAATAGACAAAAACAAACCAGTATATAAAACCCAACATATAGGAAACTCAAGACAGCAACACGTACCAAACCAAAAACCATTGGTGATCCAAGGTACCCCGGAAGCAGATTCTGTTCCGCAATTTGCACCGATCGTGTTTCATTTAGGTAAAAACCCGATGATAAGTCTAATTTGAAAGGTCACATTCGAGCAAAAGGGGATGATTATGCATGGTAAATAAAATTGAAGTGTATCTATTGTCATCTGTAAAACTAAGGCCATTTATATTATGTCTGTGTATACTGACGAGGTGACTTTTATAATTTTATATTTCCATAAACAAAGACATTTTTGATAGCATCAAAGACCTGTTAGATAACAGTGCACACACAAATGTGTAACTTGTATATACGGATATTATCAGATCTCTAGAGAATTACAGCATACATATAAACTAGTTTATGCATAAACATATAAAGATATCACAATAAAACGCAATACATGGTTTGATATTCAAACTTTTATAAATCCGTTGATTGTGAATTCCAAAAGTGCACATGCACTCTCTAAAAGACATCGGATAGGACGTCTTAAGAACGACCGAGTGTGGCTGCGTATTTATACATCCCGCATAGCCAAACAGACATCCCACTTTAACAAAAGTGTTATCGCCGTTCGGGAGAAGTCCAAGTGATCAAAAACCATATATAAAATTGAGAATGGAAATGGGGAATGTGCCAAAGAGACAACAACCCGACCATAGAAAAAAAAAACAAAAAAAAAAACAACAGCAGAAGGTCACCAACAGGTCTTCAATGTAGCGAGAAATTCCCGCACCCGGAGGCGTCCTTCAACTGGCCCCTAAACAAATATATACTAGTTCAGTGATAATGAACGCCATAATAATTTCCAAATTGTACACAAGAAACTTAAATTAAAATAATACAAGACCAACAAAGGCCAGAGGCTCCTGACTTGGGACAGGCGCAAAAATGCGGCGGGGTTAAACATGTTTGTGAGATCTCAACCCTCCCCCTATACCTATACATATATGTACACCGAAGTTAACCTTGTGCGTTTTAGAATGGCAATTATAGTGTTGAAACAATAATGATATTGCTATCTTTATATGGATTGTCCTCTTTTTCTACCAGAACAATTATATCTTTTGCGAAGTACATTCCACATGAAATTTAAACAATTGCAAGTAGCTTTAACAAATGCAGTTTAATTTAATCATGTTTGCATAAATCAGTCAGAGGGCATTTTGCTGAGTATTGTGTATCTTTGCTTATCTGTATTGTCCTACGGGAAAAAGCATAAATTTGTTGAACTTCAACTTCGTTTCCAATGAAATTGACGTTTTGTTTATTTAGACTTTACTACTTGTAGGCAATTTTAATCAATTTCTTTTTCTCTCTTTATAGAAATCAATTTCAATACAAAATCACCTGACTTACTTATTAGATTTCACACCTGACGTTCGGAACGGATTGTTTGAGGGTTAAATTTTATAAATGTTGTCAAATTATCGTATTAACCGATGTTTATCTCAGGATGCGAACAAAACAAAATGTTCTCACAATTATTGAACCATTCCATACCTGGTCAAAAATCTGATTTTATCGCCAATTTTATCGCAAGGTTTATGTATCATTCGAGTATACTCGTGGCACACGCCGTATCACATTGACGCCCTTCTTTGTTCTTGCCGAAGGTAAATACTGATGTTATCCGAAGGTGTTCAGGTGGAAAATACTATTTTAGCATTATTTGATTCAATCTGATATTTGAAGGTATTTTTCGAAAGTAGAACAGTGTGTTGCATAAATGCTCCATTTTAGCATTTCTAGATCATTTAATGTAATATTTAAATGATGATCCATTTAAATTTCTTTTATTTGTGAAGACAATAGGTCAGGAATATTTTGAAATTTCAAACATGCAAATATGTTGTTCAGTGACTCTGCTATACATTTTTTTATGTACAGTCTCCTATACGAGATAAGAGAAATGTTAACCAAAATTAACATAACTACTATAAGTAGAAGGAGGGAAGAACAAAAAGTTGCTTCCGCAAGTTTGCAGATTTAACATTGTTCTTCTGATATTTAGAGTAGTTATGAATATGAAATGTGCTGTCAGTCGTGTTTCACCTTCACTGGCGATATATGTATGGATCTATCTTAAATGATTTGTAGACTTTTGTTTGTCGTTCTGCTATTAGTTTTCATGTATACGTGTTTTGAGGACTGTTGTTATAAGTTCTGTGGTTAATTTTCCATGTACAGTGTTTTGTCAACTGTTGTATATTGTTCTGCTATTAGTTTACCATGTATAGTGTTTTGTAGAACGTTGGGTATTGTTCCCTTAATAGTTTTCCATATAATTCTATAGTGTTGTGTACACTGTTGTTTTATCGTTCTGATATCAGTTTCCCATGTATAGTGTTTCGTAGACTGTTGTTTATTGTTCTACTATTAGTTTTTCATATACATGTATACTGTTTTGTCGACTGTTGTTTTTCGTTCTTCTTTTTGTTTTCCATGTTTAGTGTTTTGTAGACCGTTGTTTATTGTTCCGCTATCCGTTTTCCATGCATGCATAGTGTTTTTCGACAGTTGTTTATCATTCTGCTATTCTTGTTCCATGTATATAGTGTTTTGTAACCTGCTGTTTATCGTTCTGCTACTAGTTTTTCATATTAAGTGTTTTGTATAATGCTGTTTACCGTTCTTTTATTAGTTTTCCATTTACATATATAGTGTTTTGTAGACTGTTGTCTGAAAGGGTAAATTTTAAAACGAATGAAATAATGTGATAGTAAAACTAAAAAGAAGAATTATAACCCGAAAGAGAAGTTAAACATCATCCATTTATCTGCACGAATTTCAAACGGTTTCACAAGACCTCTACTGCTCACCATATTAGATGCACTAAGTCTTTACATACGTCTTGCCCTCAGCGTAAAATACTACACAGCAATATGGATACACTTGTATTGTGGTTTTATTAGTGAGAAGTTATGATTAACTGATTATATATGTATTAAACAATTTTATACACATATATCAACACATAAAAATGTTCAATATTAAGTAAGTCGTAAATGTATTACAAATTACCATGTAAATTGTATTTTATCGCCTTACGATATACGGATGCGTTAGTTTCATGTTTTAGAAGCCGTAAAATAAATTGATTCCTCAATATAATAAATTGACTTTGACATTTACTACCAAAGAAACACTTGCCGAATTATGTTTTATATTCAATGAATGGATCATGCAATTTATCAATGTAAAATGATATGTGTAGCAGATAAAAACTTTGACATAGTTTATATAAATATCAAGTTTACATACAAGTTATGGTGAAAAATAGTAAGATTTCCAATATTGGAGGATTGTTAAGAAACTACCTTGAAGAGGGTTTTGTTCTTGAGGAACAGATCGCGCTGATCTGAACTTTTGTTGGAAAACAAATCACCGAATTTGACCTGTGTTGATATGATTTGCATATGAAGTCCTATCGTTGTGTGATTTATTATGTTTTGAATTTAACTTCATTCATTTTCATAATTGGTCGACTCATTGTAAAAGAAAAGCCATTTAGACCTCAAGAATACAAATCGTTTCAGCTTCTAAAGTAATAAAGGTGATTTATGTATCGGCCATGGGGTTTTTATAGTTGCTGATTCTACTCTTTATCATTACCCATTAGGAGTTCTCAGTTGGTGTAAGGAATATAACTTTGGCACGGAGAAAATATTTTAATGTAAATACAATTTTTGAAGTGTTCGTAGAATTCCTTACTGTGTGAACTGTCAAAAAATATTTCGGATTTTTTTTCAATATTCATGTTGGATATTTCAGTTATACACGTATACGAATATACACTGCTCGTGTAGATGAAATGGATATCCAGGTCAGTTTCAATAGAGGATTTTCTACAGTCTGTTTCACGGATTGCTAATTAGAATAATTTAAAACATCACGTGGAATGTGACACGATTTGAGATTATTTTTTTCAGTTGCAGCAACAGGTCTCCGAATTTTTTTAAACATATTTCTGGTTGAATTTAATTACGGATCAAGAAGTTCAAATAACAGTTTATATTATTTAAATTATTTAAATAAAATAACTTATTCAAAATTCAGGATAAAGAGAAAAGAGGATGGATAATTTTGCTAGGTATTAGAGCTTGTTATAAGATAATATTTATCTTGCATATTTCCTTCAAAATCAATCAAAAATAATATTTTCATACATAGATCATACCATTAAATATCAAAATTGTAAGATTCGAATATAAGATAAAATGTACAAACTGTTTTACTGGTAGTTATTTTGTTTTAAATATGATTATAAAACAAATATTTAGTTTGATTCCAACGTACAAATGATTCAGAAATTTACAGAAAGAGCAAATACTTTGTATACATTTTTATTTATATAAAATTTTGATGTCCGTATAGAAACATATAAAATATAACGGCGCTGAAATTTCCTTTTTTCTCCGAATATCATTTAACTTGTTACATTGTACAAGACATATATATATATGTCTATGATTGTACATATATATTTTGAGTTTTCTAATTTAAGAAATACATAACATGTGTATTTTAAAGGATGGCAATTTTCCGCACCAAAAGAACTATAATAATCGTTGAACCCTACCAAATCGCATATTTTGTTAATATCATTTTCTTTTCTTTAATGTCATTTATTAAACAATTCCTATTATTTTTCATTATGTCATTGTTAATTTATGCTGAGAAAAAAGCGAAAGTTGCCATAAGCCGTATGAATTTATCTATTTCATCAGTTATTTCAAATTATTAAGACCCATGGGAAAACTAGTGTGTATTTACCATTAAAGACGAATTGTAATGAATAACATATTGCTCAATAAAATAATAGTATTAAATAAATACAGAAAAATATACTCCTTATTATTGCCGATATTCAATTTCAGACATTAAAGGGTCGAATAAAAGTCTACAAAATATTGAAATAAGAATTGCAAAAATATTTAAAGAATAATTAAACTTAAAAAATCGTCAAATCCATGTCGCGACACAATGATAAAAATAAGCAAACACAAATGATTTTTATTAATAAAATAATAATCCCTAGTGTGTTTTTAGTTCGTCAATAAGTTTATAGCCTATTTTCTCAAGAGTCCCTCTTGATAACTGCTTCCTTTATATTCTCTTTAGGATAAATTTAATTCCATTGCTGTTGTTGCCCTCACGAGGGTTTAATTTACAAATAGAAACATTCAAGACAATGTTGTCATCCCATTTTAAGTGTTATATCGAGCGTGAAGTCTACAATAAGAAATCCACATTTCTGTACATTTCATCGTGCTAACGCCATATTGAAAATAATAGGGGCTGACAAAACGAATTTGTTACAAAATTATATAGGCGTAAACATTTAGACTTGGGCAAAATTTTTATAACTTTATAATCTGGGAAAACATGAAAAGTTGACAGGTTATTACAATAAACAGTGTTAGACAAGACATAAAAATACAGGAAATTTAGATATTTTAATGCTAAGTTTCTGGAAATCAACACGAAAAACATTTTATATATATTATGTATGTTTCATGCGTGTCTGATATCATGAAATTTATTAGAAAGTATGTAAATTGGGGTATTAATAATTGTACACATTATAATAACTATTTATTTTAACTTATTATGCGTTGTCTTAGCATTAATTTAATAAATTTAAGCCTAGCATACGTTTTTCAATTTTGACTCTGAAAGTCTGTGTTTAATGTACTTTTTTAAAATTATTTGTAACAATGAGTTCATAAATGTGTGCTTTTTTATTATATCTTATTTGTGTGATCGACGGAAACGGTTAATAACCCGAAAAGTTGGTTTATAAATAACAAGCCTTTAATAATTTCAAATTTTCTTTTGATTGGAAAAGCAGATACAGTTGTTTTTGTTTTTGCCAGAATTAAAACAGTATTTTGTAATTGTTTGATTACAAAACACAAACAAATTTTCCTTTAGCTTTGAAATTTCTCACCAGTGTGTTAAAGAAATGATATAATGTGACATTATTTGTTAGAAATAAATGCATTTAACAGATGACTTTCTTGAAAAATCTAGTTTCTATTTAAAAACAAAATACATTAAATTACCAATAAAAACATTGCCAACCTAAGGCGCTAAAGTAGCAAACACTAAAACAAATTAAACGAATGACATGAACTTTCCATTTATTTTCTTGTCGAAAAGGAAATAGCTATGTTTATCCGGGTAGTCAAATCTACAGAATTTGCATATTGCGATAGTCAAATCTACAGAATTTGCATATTGCGATGACGAATTCCATTAATCAATCACATTTCTTGTCACAGCAGCAAGAATATTGTTGACCAATCAGAAAATACATTAATCATTTCTGCGATGCTTCAATTAGATTTGATTCGATCTGAGAGAGTGAACTTGATTTTATTTCGTTATTACTTAATCTAAGAAACACGAAACCGAATTAACAAATATATCAAATTGATATAAGTTGATATGTTACCATGTGACATCATTATTCATTTTTTCCCCTTCCATTCCACTTTTTTCTGTATGGGCATTCCATGTGCGTTTTTCTATTTGAGCGATTTATAGATTATCTGAAATATTATGTGAAATAATTATTACCATCAAGGATAACTGTTCTCTTTTAATATGATATTGAATTTTGAAGTCTTTGATACGAGATCGTTACACAAAATTAAGCTAATGCTCTTTGGATTTTTTTTCTATTGAAAACAACTCGCCTGAAAGCCACATTTATCACACTTTTTTTTCAGAATTAGAACAGTTGTTTAGCATCTTAATAACGCGACGAAACTATAAAAACGTACACTTTTAAAATTCATTTTATTTGTGTATGTGGCCTTGGATTTAGCGGAAATCTTTTTTACTTGAATTCAAATTTGATTTAAAAAAAAAAGGCTCAAAATCAAAGGAAAAAGCCGACGAGGTAAAACAAATTTAGTTATTTTTTCAAATGTTAATATAGAAATTTAAGGAACTCAAACACATTTTTTTGTGTGGCTCTATAATTAATACTTTCCTGAATGAAGATTATTTTAGACGGGTTCTGATCATTGACCTTGCCCCACTTTGCCTCCTTAACTAAATGAATTTCTATATTTTGGCTTTTATCATGTTCAATGAAATATAAGAGAAATTTCAATTTGATGTTTGTTCAATTAACGATCTTCAAGGGACAATGCTATGGACAGACGGCAATTTTTTTTCTATCACAAAATTAAGGTTTGCTGATATCTTTAAGATAAGATCATTCAAATTAATTTTGTACTCTGAAAAAGGAATCAAAGGCAAAACACTTACTGATTAATCGAATGAAAGATATGCAAAAACTTTCAAGATATGTGTTTTTTCTGTTTGTGAAAAGTTAAACCGGGTACCTTAAATGGAGCAGTTATTGCATATTTTTCCGAAACACATTAGTTCATAGTTTTAAGGAAAGACCATTTATCTTTAAGGGGTGGGGTATGGGTTTTTTTCTAAAAAAAAAAATGTTCTGATCCCAAACTTGACGAAAAAATAAATTGTTGTCAAACAGATGAGTAGACTGAGTCCTTTAATAGTAGTTGTGTGTTTTGTTTTGTGGACTATTTAATGTATGTCGTAAAGTTTTGAGCTTGGTTTTGTTTGCGTATTCTTTAAAAAATAAGGGGCTGTTGCTTCCAATCAAATTATGATTTAGTACATAAAAGTAGTGTCAATTTAATAGTTCAACCCATTACCTGTTCGAGCTGTTAAGGTATTTAAATACAATCATTAATCAACAAATAAATAGAAATAATGACAAATATATAAACATATTCTGTAAATCATATTTTTGGTTTGAAAATTTGACAGCTTGCTATATCTTGATTTTTTTTTATAATTGAAAAAGATCCTCAGCAGAATTTAACTAATATCATATATATCTTATCATCAAAAGTGTAGTCCAGTATATAAATTATCATAAATTTCAGTTAATACAATAAGTACAAGGAATATAAATGAGTTAAGAAAGATGATCCTATTGATTTATAAATGAAAGTAGCTCTCCAGACAGAGGAATTTATTATCGAAACGTCGCTGCAACCTGTGTTCTTATATGTATCGCTTTTTTAGCTCACCTAGCCCAAAGGGCCAAGTGAGCTTTTCTCATCACTTTGCGTCCGTCGTCGTCCGGCGTCCGTCGTCGTCCGTCGTCCGTAAACTTTTACAAAAATCTTCTCCTCTGAAACTACTGGGCCAAATTTAACCAAACTTGGCCAAAATCATCATTGGGGTATCTAGTTTAAAAATTGTGTCCGGTGACCCGCCAAAATAATCAAGATGGCCGCCATGGCTAAAACATAGGGGGTAAAATGTAGATTTTGGCTTATAACTCTGAAACCAAAGCATTTAGATCAAATCTGACATGGGGTAAAATTGTTTATTAGGTCAAGATCTATCTGCCCTGAAATTTTCAGATGAATCAGACAATGGGTTGTTGGGTTGCTGCCCCTGAATTGGTAATTTTAAGGAAATTTTGTCCGATTTCGGTTATTATCTAAAAAATTATTATAGATAGAGATAAACTGTAAGCTGCAATTATGTTCAGCAAAGTAAGATCTACAAATAAGTCAACATGATCAAAATGGTCAGTTGACCCCTTAAGGAGTTATTGCCCTTAACAGTAATTTTTTACCAATTTTTCATAAATTTTGTTATCTTTTACAAAAATCTTCACCTCTGAAACTACTGGACCAAATTTAACAAAACTTAGCCTAAATCATAATTAGGGTATCTAGTTTAAAATTGTGTGCGGTGACCCGGTCAAGCAACCAAGATGGCCGCCATGGCTAAAAATAGAACATAGGGGTAAAATGTAGACTTTGGCTTATAACTCTGAAACCAAAGTATTTAGAGCAAATGTGTCTTCTGGGGTTAAATTGTTTATTAGGTCAAGATCTATCTGCCCTGAAATTTTCAGATGAATCTGACAATGGGTTGTTGGGTTGCTGCCCCTGAATTGGTAATTTTAAGGACATTTTGTCCGTTTTCGGTTATTATCTTGAAAATTATTATAGATAGAGATAAACTTTAAACAGCAATTATGTTCAGCAAAGTAAGATCTACAAATAGGTCAACATGATCAAAATTATCAGTTGACCCCTTAAGGAGTTATTGCCCTAAATAGTCATTTTTTACCAATTTTTCATAAATGTTTGATATCTCTTACAAAAATCTTCTCCTCCGAAACTAATGGACTAAATTTAACGAAACTTAGCCAAAATTATAATTAGGGTATCTAGTTTAAAAACTGTGTGCGGTGACACGGCCCAACCAACAAAGATGGCCCCCATGGCTAAAAATAGAACATAGGGGTAAAATGTAGATTTTGGCTTATAACTCTGAAACCAAAGCATTTAAAGCAAATCTTACAAGGGGCTAACTTGTTTATCTAGTAAATATCTGTCTGCCCCGAAATTTTCAGATGAATTGGACAACTGGTTGTTGGGTTGCTCCCCCCCTCCCCCAATTGGTAATTTTTAAAGAAATTTAGCCGTTTTTGGTTATTATCTTGAATACTATTATAGATAAAGATAATTTGTAAACAGCAATAATGTTCAGCAAATTAAGATCTACAAATAAGTCAACATTACCAAAATGGTAAATTTACCCCTGAAGGAGTCATTGCCCTTTATAGTAATTTTTTAACATTTTTCATTAATTTGGTAAATTTTGGTAAGTTTTTACAAAGTTTTTTCCTCTGTAACTAAAGGGCCAAGTTCATTACAGATAGAGGAAATTGTAAGTAACAAAAATGATCAGTAAAGTATGATCTACAAACACATCACCATCACCAAAACAAAATTTTGTGATGAATCCATCTGTTTCCTTTGTTTAATATTCACATAAACCAGGGTGAGCGACACAGGCTCTTAAGAGCCTGTAGTTTATAGTATGTTCTACTGCACTTATTCACCACTGTACCAAGTTCGTGCATTCAACCCTGTTTAACACAGCCAGACTTTATTCGCTTGTCCCAAGCCAGGAGCCAGTAGTTCAGTGGTTGTCGTTGGTTCATTTCTGTTATAATCATTTTCCTAAAACTGTTTTGTCATAAATCTGGCTGTTAGTTTTCTCAATTGAATTGTTTCATATTTTTCATGTCGGGGCCTATTATAGTCGACTATATATATACAGTATGGGTTTTTCTCATTGTTGAAGTTCGTGTAGCCACATTCCAATTCAGTAGTTGTTGGTTCATGTGCATTATATTTGTTTTTCGTAAATTGTTTTGGTATAAATTATGCCGTTAGTCTTCTCAATTGATTTGTTTCATATTTATCATGTCGGGGCCTTTTAAAGCTGACTGTGCGTTATTTTCTCATTGTTGAAGTTCGTACAATGACTTACGTCTACTTCATTTGAACTGTGGCGGATAGTTGTCTCATTAGCAATCATACCAAATCTACTTATTTTTATATTGCGTTCACTAAAAAGTAGCATCTGCAGAATTTTAATTTTCAAAGTAGTAGGAATGAAATAGGGGGATTGCAAAATTAAATACACGTATGTCTATGGACTAAAACTGAGCTACAAAATGTCATCAAATTTTAAGGCAAAGGTATTATACAGATGTGCTTTTGTTGTTCCTTGCATTCAGAAATCAACGTGTATAAGTGAAATATATAGTATCTTTTATGTATTTAAAGAAAATGATGCACGATGGCTACAATTAGTGGAGCAGGAACTACTGATCATTTCACAACAAACTAGTTTAAACTGGTTTATATTGCGGTTCTAATTCACGGCCGACACTCGGCTAACCGAGAGATTGGTCGGTTAATCTATATTGAGTATGCGGCTATATCGGCAGTGGGTCTGTTAATCGGGTTGGCTAAAGTCTGTTAATCAGGTGTTATCGAGAAAATCATTGAAAACTCAGAATGTTTCATTGTATAACCTTTTAAATATATGTTTATCATAAAAAATATTTATGTCTGACAAAACTATTCAATGTACTGAATCCAGTGGTGTAATTATTATTTTTCTAGCTTCTATGTACGATCTATAAAATGAAAAGGCAAATTACTCATCAGTAAATTTATACACATTTTACACACACAAAATGTACACAAAATGACACTTGGGTTGAATTTACTTGCATGCACTATTTTGAACATCGAAAAAAGACAGGCATTATGAGTGTTAACCAAATTGATATCATTTTGTGAAAAATCTACACGAAAATCTGTATTTTGGTGACATAAATCAATCTTTATTAAAAACCTGGTCTGTTAATGGGTCGGATGTATAAAACTCGGTCTGTTAATTAGTCTGTTAAGAGTTATGAATGACAATAAAAGTATAATTTTATTACTTTATGGTGTGTTCATTTGGTAGGCTCAAGACGAGCGGCTAAAATATACGGAAACAACACTTGAGCAATGGAACATAAAATATATACGGAAACAAAACATGAGCAATGGAATATAAAATATACGGAACAAAACACATGAACAATAACAATGTAGGCAATGGATATTGAAAATTGATAAAAATGGTTTCAAAAAGTGTTAAATTAAAGTAAAATTGATTTTATCCGAGAATGGTCGCATATATCATGTGGATTCTGTTTAATTGTCTTGAATGACACAAATGTGTCATCTACATTGGTAACCAGTATATAAATCAGAGATTAACGTCGTAATGTAACTAAACATCAGTATATTGGGATGCCTAAATATAAAGAATAGAGAAAGAATAATGGGTAAGATAAATAAAATGTAGAGAAAAGTAACATAACCATTTAAAGAATACAGAAATAAACAACACCCCCCAATCCGTACCCTCATGGTATACACGAGAATCTGGATGGAGATACTTAATACAAAATAAAAGATAAGGACAGTAGAGAGTGATGCATTGCTAAAAAGAGAAGAAAACAAATTGTTTAAGAATAAAGACATGAAACCCCCCTGGGTGTTGAAACAGTAACGGATTGCGATGTACTCATATTGGTGATAAATGCTTGACGTTTACATGTGGACACCTGCAGTTCTCCTCTGCACATATGTAGAAAAGGAACTAAACGGAATAAATGAATTAAATTTTAATACAACCAAATGTAGCTGCATTCGCTCCTTTCCATTTATTTCTTTAGAATGATTTGTAAACAACAGATGATTAAGTAATACAAGAAAAAAAAAACAATTGGATGATGCTGAGGAATTAGGATTAAGGTGGTACCGAACACTTTCACTAAAATCAATGTGGTTCGTTTAATTTGGATAAAATTTTGACAAAGTATTTAATTTGAACCTTTAACAGAAATATAAAAATTTCAAAAAATTTGAACCAACTGTTTTGTCAGAAAAATTAACTGGTTATATAGCAGTTTGACAAACACCAATTTTGATCTTCGAGAAGCTTATTATTCCCTTTACAACACAACGTAATTAAAACGTATCACTGACTTTACAGAGTTATCTCCCTGTAGTGTTGGGTACCACCTAAACGTCCAGTGACAAATGTCATGTGCATATGAAAACGACAACACGTTATATATATGTACCCTGTGTTGTATTAGAAAGACACGTTCAATCGGATTTGAGAACATGCTACTTTGAGCAGACACAAAAATTAAGGCTGATTGAAATCGTTAATAATAAATTCATGCATATTCCAGCGACCAACCCAGATCACGCTATATTGAAGTGACACACTCTTGAGTAAAATGCAAAGAAAGTCAAAATAAAAATAAAAATGCTTTTACTGGAAGGATAGTGTTGCATCGTATTATTATTTTTTGTCGAGCCTTCGACTTTAGTCGAAAAAGCGAGACTAAGCGATCCTACATTCCGTCGTCGTCGGTGTCGTCGTCCACAAATATTCACTCTGTGGTTAAAGTTTTTGAAATTTTAATAACTTTCTTGAACTATACTGGATTTCTAACAACCTTGGACAGAAGCTTGTTTATGATCATATTAAATAGTATCCAGAAGTAAATTTTGTAAAAATAAAATTCCATTTTTTCCGTATTTTACTTATAAATCATGGACTTAGTTTGTTCTGCGGGGAAACATTACATTCACTCTGTGGTTAAAGTTTTTAAAGTTTTAATAACTTTCTTAAACAATCCTTAGTTTGTACCAAACATGGACAGAAGTTTGTTTATGATCATAAGATAGTATCGAGAAGTAAATTTTGTAATTAAGTAAATCCATTTTTTTTCCGTATTTTACTTTTGAATGGACTTAGTTTTTCTGCGGGGAAACATTACATTCACTCTGTGGTTAAAGTTTTTAAAAATTTATTAACTTTCTTAAACTATCCTGGGTTTGTTCCAAACTTGGACAGAAGCTTATTTATGATCGTAAGATAGTATCCAGAAGTAAATATTGTAAAAAGATAACTCCCTTTACTCTGTATTTTACTTTTAAATGGACTTAGATTTTCTTCCAGTTAACATTACGTACTTTAACCTATAATGGTTTACTTTTTAAATTGTTATTTGTATGGAGAGTTGTCTCATTGGCACTCACACCACATCTTCCTATATCTAATTACATACAGTCTGCAGTTAAAGTTTTCAAAACATTTATTAGATTCATTCACTATCCTAAATTTTTACTAAACTTGGACAGAAGCTTCTTACAATCATAAGATAGTATCAAGAGGAATATTTTTTATTGATTCTTTTCCTCATTTTTGTTGAGCCTGCGATTTACAGCAAAAGTAGGCGAGACACTGGGTTCCGCGGAACCCTTAAAATATTTTTTTTTTTTACTCAAGAACATCTCATTTTTAACATTTTCAATGGGAAAATATAAAGGTAGCACAACTATTTTCGTGGCTAAATAACTCTTAACTGACACAATTTCAATTGTCCAACCCATTAACAGACTTTATTCACATAATTTTCACTAAAACGTGGTATTACTCACGTTATATTACAATTATGAAATATTTACTAATGTCAATTTATATTTAAGAACCAAAGTAGTATTTGTTTTTTTTAAATGATATCTAAAATTGTTTGTTTCGCCTTTTATTAAAAAATTGCTATGCATGTAATCATAAATACTACATACTTGCGCGACGCCTTTTACTTTTACTGAAAACTGCGCAGACTATGAAATGTTTTTAAAGGTGGAAAATGCTCTTTGATAGATATCATTTTGTCAGACACTTTTCTTTTTTTGATTTAATTCTTATAATATTCCAAAAATCTGTATATTTGATCGAGTTTAACATTAAATTGTGCGTTTTACTCTTAACAGACGTATAGCCAACCCGATTAACAGACCCACTGCCGATATAGCCGCATACTCAATATAGATTAACCGACCAATCTCTCGGTTAGCCGAGTGTCGGCCGTGTAATTGAACATTAAATCCAAATGTTATTTTCTGGCAAGTTTGTATACAGGAAAGAAGGTCGAGTATTTTGATTGGCATAAGAAATGAAGATATATAAGAGAGGAACAGAAAGTTTGCTTTGCAATATGTCACATATTCGGAATACTCAACAGGAATTCACAAACGCAATACCCATATCGACCGGGCGTGGCTGTGTATTTATACATCCTGTCCAGTGAAACGGACGTTCATCGAACGAGTTTTTCTACCAGATGAGGAAAGTTATCCCATTTATTTCAGCGTATAGGAAACTTTATTATCGCCAAATGGATACGGAAAGGGTTTGGACCACGTTTAATACAAAAATGAAGTTGTGGTATGATTGCCAATGAGACAAATCTCCACAAGAGACCAAATGACACAGAAATTAACAACTATAAGTCACCGTACGGCCATCAACAATGAGCAAAGCCCATACCGCATAGTCAGCTACCAAAGGCCCCAAAATGACAATGTAAAACAATTCAAACGAGAAAACTAACGGCCTAATTAATGTACAAAAAATGCACCAAAAAGAAATATGTAACACATAAACAAACAATAACCACTGAGTTACAGGCTCCTGACATGCGACAGGCACTTACAAACAGAATGTGGCGGGGTTAAACATGTTAGCGGGATCCCAACCCTTTCCTAACCTGGGACAGTGGTGTAACAGTACAATATAAGAATGAACCATGAAAATCAGTTGAAAAAGGGTATCACCAGCCCAGTAGTCAACATTTCGATGTTGACATGAATATAAATAATGTGGTCATTTTAATAAATTTCCTGTATACAAAACTTTGAAATTTTCGAAAACTAAGGATTTTCTAATCCCAGGCATAGATTACCTTGGCCGTATTTGGCACAACTTTTTGAAATTTTGGATCCATAATGCTCTTCAACTTTGTACTTGTTTGGCTTTATAAATATTTTGATTTGAGCGTCACTGATTAGTCTCACGAAACGCGCGTCTGGTGTACTAAATTATAATCCTGGTACCTTTGATAACTATTAACTCATCAGATAGATACACATACAAATAATACATATAGAGTGGACGTGGCCTGGAACTTGTATATCCCAACAACAAAAAGACAATAAGTACCGATCTGAGAGTACTCGCAGTTATTGACAGCTAGTTCAAAGCCACTGACAACTTATAAAAAAATCATGCATCTTATCAATCAGTACACATCCAATATCCAATGGATTTAGTGCAAAGACGCCAGAGAAAAACATGACCTTGTGAATTGCCAAAACTTGATACAGGTACCGACAGATTGTAGTAACACCATCCCCTTCTGTATGTGTCGGTCCCAAGCCAAGTAATTCAGTGGTTGTCGTTATTTGCTGTATATCATATTAATTTTTCGATCTGACTTTGTATTGTACACAAACTATAAGATACATAAGTTACTATACCTGTTGGAAAAATCCAGACTCTGGAATCTATTGAAGGTTAACTCAATAAAACACTCCAAAACTTAACGACATCGTAAAAAAACCTTTTTGTTTCATAAACATAGCTCAAGAAGATACAGACAGGTAAAGAGACGGAGGGCTGATACAGACATAAATCTCAAAACACAGAGACTTCAATCTTGCTGTTGTTCAACTTTTCAATTCATGTAGGAACTCAGTTCCGACGTCTTCAAAATAAGTATCTGCCCCCTCTGAATTAAGGAATTAAACAATTTTCAAGAACTATAGTGGTTTATTTCCGTAATTCTTTCATAGCTTACTAGGTAGCTGTGAAACCGAAAGAGATTGTAGCAAGTTGACTTAAAGGCTTTGCAAGTTTAAAAGACGATCTATATGTTTTGATCTTATGCAAAATATCTTGCATGTATGGCAGATTGCATAGGAAATGCTCCATTTGTCGTAGCTACAATCTCACCATATACATATGTCATCGTCTTAAACTTATCATGGAATACGATTTATCGTTGAATTTCCTTTGTCATGAGTAGTATGGCGATTGCCAGTAGTAGAGCAGGAGTTGAGTACATTTTAGGAGAATTCGAGTTCACCCTTTATGATCAATTTGGTTTGAGTGTTGTATTTAGTTGTTTCTTATGTTTTATTTCTGTTGTTTCTATTGATTTCTATTGATCTAGTGTTTTTAGTCGCACCATTTGATCTGTAAAACTATTCTCAGTTCAATTGTTTTTCAACAGTTCAAGCCAGCTAAACTCGCCCTTGAATAAGGGTTCTGATCCTAATGATTATTTGCCTCAATTTTTTTTCAGATTATACACCTGTCAATGACATGCTTCAATATTAAAACTTGATATCTAGATTAATCTATTCCACTGCATGGCTTTGGAATACTACTCCCATTGCAACATAATAGGTTAAAAAGGAAAAAAATAAGGGTATAGCCGTCAAAATTGTGTTATTCTCTTAATCACTATAGAAGCAAACAAATAAATAAACAGACATTGGCACAATAATTCAATGATCGCATGTATAGTAAAGAGCCACGTCATCTGTAAAAATAAAACACAAAAAGGAATATAAACACAGCCTATTAGCAAAAATGACAGACAAGAATACAAAAATTATAAAAGAACAATGACACAATGACGAGATGTATAAGTACACAGCCACTTCAAATGCATATCGCATCTGGTTTAGTGAAATTGGTACCGTTAATGTTATCATCTCTTGTAAGACTGAAATTTGTATCAAATTAAATATTGTTTTCCAATTGGCAGTCAATGTGTCGAGCATCTTTACGGAGTGCATATATTTTTTAGGATCCTACCAGTACAGTGTGATAAATTTATTAATGAGACCTCAACTTGAATGATTGCAAGACATTTGCCATCGAACCTTGAGGAAATAACAGTACACCTTTTAATCTCAACTTTGCACGTGCTTAACATTTTGTTGCAGTGAATACATTTGTCCTTGGTTTGCACGATAATGATGTTTTCCTTAAAAAATTTTGACATATTTTCAGCAATAATGTTAAAAATTCTCTATAATTAAGCAATTAATTAGAATCGTTCGGAACATGCATGACATATTTGCCACTGGACGTTAAGCAACACACAATCAATTAGTCCTTAGAATGTTTCATTCAACCTAATAAATCACCCTGAACATGCTTGAAATATTTCCCACTGGACGTTTAGCAACCAGCAGTTAATCAATTTAAACCAATGAACGATAGACTTAATTATTTGTTACAACACTTATTGTTATTTTCTCTTCTTTACGGTACATTCCATTACTTTAAACTAAAATATTAAACTAAAAATATGACGAAACAATATTCATTTTCTTTCAAATTTTAAAGGTAAATATGAATCCATTTGATCTGGGTATATATAGTATCACTGTCTGAAACAAGAAATATTTATATAAAATGGTAATTGCTTCTTTTCATAATTACTTTCTAATTGACCAAATAGATGTTTGAATTGAACTTTAGTCTTTCTGTCATACTGAGAGTATCCTAAATTGAAATCTGCACTACTGCAATCAGTGTATCCTTTTTTCACTGGAGGCATTTCAAGACACTACAGAAATGAGTTGACCTAGTAATTTGGGAAAAATTGGGCCAAAAATTTTGTGATAGGTAAACCACAAGCATTTTCAAAGATAAATTAATTTCCGACCGAGACGTTACAACGGATCCCATTATCGTAATTATCACAAGGTATACATGTATATAATCCATCAAAAATTACTCTTTGTCAGGATACACATGCGTGCAGCGATCATTTGTATCGTAATAGATAATTTAAACCGTACATATTTTTTCCGTTGACTTCGTTTAATACATTTTTTTTATTATACGTACATAAAAGCTGAGTTGAAAAAAATGAGTTACATTGGGAGGGAGTTGAATTATAAATCACAAGTAAACAAAATGCCAGGTAACATGAGAATAGACGAAGTACAAAAACCACAGTCGCACAGAAAACCATGCATATAAATGTAGCTCGTAATCAAAACTACGATTTATATATAATTATTTGTCCTTTGTATATATCTAGTTATGGATACTTATGATGCTCTATCGTGTCGCTACTTTAATTCATGAATTTGGTATTGCATAGGATCAAGCTTCTCTCAAATTGTTGTTGACGTCTTTATACTGAATCTGTTGGATGTGTACTGTTTGAGTTCATCTTAATAATTAGTTATAATAAAAGCTCTTCACAATTGCTTTAACATTTTGTTCTCAGTTTGTGTTGTTAGTTCCATGTCGGAGATAAGGCTGAGGGTTGAGCGCTTGCAAACATATTTGCCCCGTAATAGTTATGAGCCGAGCACACCCAGGAGCCTGTCCTCTTGAAGATGTGGTTGGTTGCTATTTGCCACAACTGTTTGTCGTTTATTATTATAATATAACTCAGGTCGTTGATTTTCTCCTGAAAGCTGTTTCACATTTTGTCATCTTGTCTTGAATGGATCTAACTACATAGATCTATTGGCAATCGTGCCACATCTCCTTATTTTGACACGAATCCCACCAATAAGTTTCCACTGTAACATTTAGTATGCCCTTGAAATATATAGAAATGTTCATGACGACATAGCAAGCAAGATATCGCTAATCGATCATTATCAAGCAATTGTAACTAGTACTTTATAGTTTCCTTTTCAATTTGAAGCCACACATTTCTAAATATGTATTCTGAGCCAAGATATATAAATTAAAGGGAATCCAATCTGCAACATAATCTGTGTGTAATGAGCGTCTGTCGAAGTACAATAAGTTTTCACTGAAAACGTCTCTTTCTGGTTTACATCTTATTTTTATCAAACCTATCAAAAACAATACTTAATTCACTGAAAAAAGTACTGAATTAACATTAATATCATGCACATGAAATACCTTAAATGCAATTGAACCTGGGTTCTCGAACAGTTATATAGTATTAGATTTTTATACACCATGTGTTTGATGAAGAACCGTGGCTGCTTTCATTTTTCATTTCAAATAATTGTCAAATTGTGTGAAAATAGTCATTTATATCTCTGTCAGATTCAAATACCTCAGATTTTCTGTAAATACTCATTATATTGCTAGATTTTGCCTTTTGATCAAATTAAAACCTTGGTTTAAAATGAAGACAAATCGCTTTTCGCTATTCGCCTGTGTAATTTCCTGTTAGGGTTTGCTAAAGCCTTAAGATGTCTCTTTTATTAATGGCTTTGGAATACATATTTAAATTGCGACACGGGAACTGGTTTCTTACATAATTAGTTGAGATGGAATAACAGAATTATCCTAAGATACACATGTAAAAAAGCAAATACCTTGTAATACGGATTTGGTTTTATTCGAGTCCAGCAATGATTCACAAATTAGATCGTAATTACGGGTTTATTCGAAAATGATTTATGATGCAAAAAGGCTTCCGAAGGAATAACAATAGAAAATTAGAAAAAAGAAAACTTTGTTTGAATATTTTATTGTGTTATAACAGTCATAAAAAATAAAAATTGATTGTTATTACTGTCCTGTAAAATCGAGTAAATATAGATTCAATAGTTTATTATTATATATTATATTATATATACAAGGGTCTGGATATTTTTTTTAACGAAATAGAGCATAATTGGAAAATATTGGACTTCAGAAAAATGTGCCAAAATAAAGGAACAGAGAATAATAGGCTGGCTTGAATATTAAAAAACGGAAAAATAATAGTCTAGACAAAACAAAATGAATAGTTAAAATATTGCAAAAAAAAAAATTTAAAAATGAGAATTATAGACCCCGCCCAAATCCAGCTCCTCGTATATATATAGACTTTGATTACACGTAACTGTCTTATATAGTCATTTTTCAAAGACAAATAGTCTGTCTGGGAAAACCTCAAATGCAAGATCGCAACATAGTTATACTATATTACAACACACATGACACTAACATGACGAGATTTACTATTTATTTAGAAAAGTCAATTTATTGACAAACAAATGCTGATTATTGTTATTGTTACACACGTCTGTAAGTAATCCGACTGGACATGATACTGTGAACCTGGTCAGGTTTATTCAACTGCATTCACTTGAAGATGATAGAACTGACATGAAAGATGTCAAATATGCTAGTACTGAAACTAAATGCTAATGAGACAACAAATAATAAAAAAACATAACCCAACATAACCACAAAAGACACGGTATAGATCTACGATCTTCAGTAATGTAGTCATGCAATGTATTAAACTATGATATACCAGTTTCAATGTCTAAAGAAAAAAAATAACAGATGATATTCCAAAGTTGGTTTTGTGAAGTCAAATCAGTTTTAAGTGTGTACTATCGGAGTCCTTAGCAACAACTTTGCGCAATCGCAGTTGACGTGTCAATAATCTTTGAAATGTTAGATTTCTAAAAACATTTTAAGATTGGAATAGCATTCAGATGCAGTTGCTGAATCACAGTGAAAAACAGTGTCGTTGATAAGTGTTACGAAAACAAAAGGACAGTTGAAGTATTTTGACTTCGTATATATACACGCATCATTCAAAATACTACTTTTCTTACAATTTTGCAAAGGACATTTTTGAATGCGCCGGAGGAAACCGATGGAAATCCTACCATATTAGCTATAACTTTTCACGATGATTTTTCAAAATGAAAAGATAAAAAAATATGTTGTACTTTATTGTGGGTACATTGTTATGAATAAATGGACTAAACGTGCAGAAATCAAAGATGAAGACAGCGCTCATTAAAGTCATTGGACAAGACATTAAAGTAAACTTTGCCGCATAGAGTATTCCAAAACCTAAACAATTTTGTTACCTCATACATATAAGAATAACTTATTTATGTATAACACTCTTATATGATGAGTTAAAGATTAGTAATCTAAAGGCCTCTGAGGCAGGTTGACCTAGATAAGGTTAAGTTGGTATTGAAGAGTAGAGACTCCAAAGTTATGGTGCATGTATCGATTTTAAAGATGACATATAATGTTCAAATGTTGCTACCATAGTCTGTTCTCTTTTCTTCAAATGTGACCTGCCGAATTAGACTTATCACTGGAGTGAGCAACACGACGGATGTCCCATGTGGATCAGGATCTACTAACCCTAAGATCACCCGGGTTTTTATTTGTTGGAGTTCGTGTTGGTCAGTTTTTAGTTTTTTATATTGTGTTTGTAGAAGGCTGTTTGTCTTTGGTCGTTTTTCGTTTGACATTTGTCATGGACGTATCATGCCTGTGCCAAGTCAGGAATATGACATTTGTTATCCATCCTTTTGGTGTGTTTGAGCTTTTTATTTTAACCTTTGTGGAGGAACTTTCCGTTTTGAAATTTTCTTGGGTTTCGATATATTTGTTAATTTGCTTCTTTTTTGTTGCGAATAATACCTTCAATTGATTCTTCCTATAATATCTCCCACCTTAAACATTATCTTGTATGTTTATATATATATGTTTCATTACTTTGTTTGGCTTTTATATATCAATGGACTTACATTGTTTGTGAAAAAAAATGGGTAAACCAGTTTGAACTAACTATCTAATTGAACTTTCAAAAAACTGTTATCTAAGCAGTGCTAAATGTATTTTGCCAGAAGCAATTACTCATGAGCAATTCTTAAAAGCCGAGAGGTTGTATACGTTCTAATCAATCATGTGTTATCATCCGGGCTTTTCTCTTTCCCGTAACTGTATCCTGTTAACTTGTCAGCAAAGAGCAGATAACTCTGAAAAGATAAATGACCACGAGCTAGTGTCGCGACATGGGTCGGATGGTTAAGGTACTATTGGTGTAAAATCAAATTCAAAATGACTCTCAGAAGACAATGGTGTTGAAATGTCTGCAATTACCACAAAAGATTGTGAAAATTGTACAAAGGTCTACGATGTATAATGATTCGAGATTAAAAAACCCTCTATTCAAAACAACAACAGATTTGAACTTAAAAAACATTTTCTCACATTTTAAGTGATGGGGCGATGGAAAAATCAGATAACATTGTCAAACGACCAAAACACTCACATCTCATCTGACAAAATTAACGAACAGATCATGAGGGTCGGGCCTTAAACTTGATATTACATTCATTCATAAAACACGAACCGATAATGGGTACCAGTTTTACTGTGATAGGAATATTTGATTGTTATGTTTTCAACATGACTAAGTCCCGTGACAAATTAAAGTACGGAAATTAAGCATAATACAAACCCTTTATTTTACTGTCATTACCTAACTAAAAAATGCGATATATTGTATATGAAAGGTAAAGAAAAGTATTAGCAAAATACTGTAAACTTTAATATGCATGGTTAGTATATACGAATGACCTTCACCTTCAGAGATGTCAGATATAGGAACAATCAGTACAAAACTGTTAATGTTCTATAGTAATAAATGACTCGCGATTACAAGACAACTGCTTATACATGCATATTTTGTATTCAAATGTTAATAAATTTTATAGCAAACATTGAGACGATGTTCCTAATTTGTGTCTTGAAAACCTTTTTTTCCGAATTAAAAAGCCATAGTTATTTAAACTACATAGGGACAAACATAACGGAAACAGCACATAAGATGAAAGACGACCGAGTCCGGAGTTCCAAATCTTAAAACCGCTGATGACATGTACCAATTCAGTCATTAAGTCAGTATATATTGGATTACCATATTGTTTTGTGTATTATACTATACGATTTAGTCCTAGATATCATGTTATTGATGTAAATTTATAATGCAACGTAGAACAGGAATTACTGACCTTCTGGAACTACCGAGGTCAACACCATTTTCTTGGTTGCGTTCCTGTTAATTTTTAATAAGTTTTTTATTTAATGAATTACTAATCTTTGTTATAATTACTTATTTTGTTTTAAACTGAATATGGTATCAAGTGTAGTTTTTAAAGGGTATTCGATCTGGCAATGTTCAACTAAAGAGGGAAGACTAGAATGATTTATAATTACTTTCATTACCATATTGTACTCCATTTCAATTAAGAGTTTAAAATAATATATACTTTAAGATGATAATGAATGAGTCGAAGGAATACTTACCTTCCATTGTAGCTACTCATATCATTACTGCATTAAGCGGAATCGGCTTACCCTTCCAGAGCACCTGAGATCACCCCCAGTTTTTGGTTGGATTTGTATTTTTTTGCTTAGTCTTTATTTTTCTATTTAGTGTCTTGTGTACTATTGTTTGACTGTCTTTTTCTTTTTAAACCATGGCGTTGTCAGTTTATTTTCGATCTCTTAGTCTAACTGGTATCATTCGCCCCTCTTTTACTATTCCTTTTAGAGGATGTAACATGCTTTTCTGCATGCATTGAAGTCATTGCAAAATTCGGTGAAAAGCTTAGAGAAAAGATAAATAGAAACATCTCATTGCAATAGTATGAGTTAAATCAAACATGTGCATACAATTCATGTCACACTATGATGTTGTCGAACAAGACAGCAGATGTCTTATTTTGTTGTCTTGTCACCCAATACACAATCGTTATATCTGCGATAAGCATTTCTAAGCTTAAAACATATTGTTGTGGTCACTTTACAATCTAATGCCACTTTACGATACATTGCATTAATTATTCAAACCGTAATGAAAAGAAAGCTTTCTACTGTTCTAAACCTTGTAGAGAAAAGAGAGCAGATTTTTAATTGATATTAAGTAATGATACTGCAGATTTGATTAATAACTGTTATGTTTTTCTTTGACAAAAAGACAATCATATCTAAAGAAAGTCTGCACGAGAAGATGGAAAATTGTGCAATTTATTATGCAGCTAAAAGGGTTTGTCATCTGCATCATTTGATGTGGTACTGGACGATTACTCTTATAGATTACTGTGTCATCAAGTCTTGTATGTGTTAGTGGGGATGAAACAATTTAGAAGCATGGGTTTCTTCCGGAACTTTTGAAGTTTCGCCAAGTCTGTGTGCATGGGTTTTGTAGGAAATAAAACTATTATACAGAAAGAAGCATACAATGGTCTGATATAAAATCACTGGCAATTGTCTCTGGAAAAAAGTATATATAACAATATTAAGGGTTAAAGGTATATAGGTTAGATTGAAGAGGCAAGTACAAAACATATATATGTTATTTAGTGTTTTGTGTCAGGGACAAGAGCCTGTGTATAAATATCGAAACTAATAACGTTACAGCTAGAAGCAAACATCTACAATGATAACATAAATGTAGCCGAAATAGTGTGAATCTATAAATATGAATTAATAAAGATGTGAAATGTGGTGTTGTCAACACGATAGCAAAGCACAACAAAAATAACAAAAGACAGGGTGACATATATATAGTCTTTAACAATAAAGAGATGCTATACAATATAACATGCTAAACTATGAATCAGCTTAAGTTTATAACAGCTGTGAACTTAAATATGAAGTCTGTGTATAAATTAAAAAAAAATGGAATGGAAAAGGCGTCAATGAAGAAAACTAACCAATGTTCAGGACACAATGATTTAATTTTATGGAGGAGGATTTTTAAAATGAATAACTTGGTCTGGTAAGAGCTGAAAATATATAACCTTGCATATAACAAAATGGAAATGAATATATGAATATTATGCAACATAAAATGCAGGAAACTACTGAAATTGAATTTACACACGGCCTGCATAGCAACAGATGAAAATGAAAGACAATCCCCCTCCCCCGAATATCAAATGAACGTATAAATAAGAAAAGGATATATATATATATGGAGACATGGCTTCTGATGCTCTTCATCCTCTTTATTGTTGTTGGAACCTCAAACCCAACTTCTACAATGAATACAAGTAGATGAAAGAAATACAGTTGCGGATCCAAGGGGGGGGGGGGGGGTTCCGGGGGTTGGAACCCCCTTTTATGGACGATCAATGCATTTGAATGGGGACATGTAGTTGAACCCCCTCTTTTTGTCCTGGGTTAGGAACCCCCCTTTTTAAAATGACTGGACCCACCCCTGAAATACCTAAATGAGACAGCAAACAACGGATTAAAACAAATTGATAACTTTAGGCCAACACCCAATAAACACTTATGTTACTTATGCATTGTGCATTGGTTTCGAACAATCTAATCAAATGGTTAAATGCAAACATTAAATCTCGCACAAGCGAGTGAAGCGACATCGAAGGACAGTACAAAAATAAAAAGAGAAGATGTGGTATGATCACCAAAAAGAGACAACTCTCCACCAGATACCAAATGAAATATAAATTTGTAACTATAGGTCACCGTATGGCCTTCAACAATGAACAAAACCCATGTCGCATAGTCCGCTATATAAAAGGCACAGAAAAGACAAATGCAAAACAATTCAAACGAGAAAACTAACATCCTGGCTAATTCTTCAAATAATGAAGGTTTCATTTAAAAAACCAAATACTTTGAGTCATTTTTTTCATATGTAATTGTTATAGTACCGAGAAAAAATGGTCAATTTATAGCGAGAATTACATGAAACCGATTGTTTCTTATCCCAACCTTTTATTTCCACAAGATAACTACGATGCTGTACAATTTGCTTTTATCATGGTGATTTTGATGATATTCGAGACATGTAGGAAATCACTGTATAAAATAAATTTGTTTTATTTTCTTTCAGATAAAACATCGATTTCCTTAATAGGGAAGTCAGCAATTGGACGCAATTGCTCTTTTGTTGTTGCTTCATTTATTTGGCGCATTTTTTTTCAGTAAAGTATTTGATAAATTGCACTTTACCAGATCAAAGATTCTTTCTCTTTGATATGCATTCGGATCATATAGTGATTAACGCATTAAACAGTTAGTTCTGGGTCGACTACCCGGTGATTTTTTATACATTAACTAAAATTTGATGGGTTTACTATGTAAATACACTATATAGAACTCCACCTACGCGTGAAAA